>NW_006763300.1:1454365-1583858 GCF_000218685.1 Serpula lacrymans var. lacrymans S7.9
TGTGGAGGTCCAGCCTGATACAAATGACGATGGATCACCCAGTCTCGAAATTATTCATTTAGACTGTATCTTTCGTAGTGCACATCTCATGCCTGTATTCGGCGATTATGGTCATCGGTTCATCCCATCTGACATTGATTTCACTAACTCACTAGATAAATTTCCTACGTTCTACATTAATAAATATATAGACCATCATGCCTTCGGACTTAGCCAAGGATGATTCATAACTTGTCAAACTTGATTTTATACTTCATGTACTTGGACCACGCTTGGATAACACTTTGCTCAAAATGTCTGAATGCTTCTACTTAGACCAGCCTACGTGTCTAAATGAAGTTGAAGGTGAATTGGCTCGCTTTCTTGTTCACTTGATAGAGCTTTAATTCCTTATATTTCTTGAACAGTCTTGAAAGTCAGCAAAGCGTGACCAAGTTCCGTCAAGAAATTTGACACTTTACTGATGAAGCCCTTTCTCCGCGTCCTTGTCAAATATAGCTAACTTTACTTTCTGTAGAAGCTCATGCAATGTCTTATGCCGCAGCTGTATTAAGGCCGATGTGATTTTTTTCACTTATCACCCCATCGTCCTGTCCTCAGATCTATAATCGCAATCCTACCGCGCCATCCGTCTTCATCATAGCTCGTTAATGCCGCTGCCAGTCGTTTGTCTAATAAACGCGTTGGCTATCCTCGGGCCCGCAGAACGAGGTACCTATATAGATACTACGTGGGGGTTGCTATGTCTGAAACATCTGTCGACCCAATAACAAATTAGCAGGAAAGATGCCAGGGGCCAGGTACATTGACACGCTATCACCGGATTTCGCGCTCCTGCAAAGGACTGATCGTGGCGGCACTCAGCACAGAGTTTGCCTTGATCACGGGCATCATCGTTCTATATGCTTCTTTCCATGGGCTCTGACACCTACATCAAGGTACGAATTTCTGATGATTCGCTCATCGTGTGTGTTACTCGTGAATGGTTAAATCAACTATGCTCGTTGCAGCCGTTTTCTAGGTTTGTCTGAATGTTGTTGAACATCATTCCAGGTTCGTCCCACTTATGTCCCTGCTTCCACGTCACTCAGTACTCAGTCCTCGCGGCTTGATGCTGTAATGCTTAATAGATCAAGCTATCGTGCTATCCATAGGCCAGCATCATTGGCAAACCTGTAGAACCAGGCCAGGCATATACTTATCGCTGTACTATTGTGTACTTATGTTCCTAGGTAACCAACATTGCGCCCAAACATCCTTACATGTGTTCAATTGACCATGTGAGTACGTCATGGTGTTCTGGAAGTCTATTTTGACAATACCATGCACTAGACCACACGATACCTTATGACATATGTGAGACTAATTGTCAACAGTACAACTCAGTATAACCAAGTAGCACCTTCCTACACAAGCTCTAAACTCAAAAATACAGTACTGTGCTCTTGGAAACCCGGCGGGCCAGCGGGCCAGCGTACCAGTAATCAGCTGAACTAACGAGCGACAAAAAATAGCAAAAAATACAAGTGTCCTAACTTGAAGCGCTGACAATGATCGCCGATTATCGATCATCCCCGTGGGCGTGTGGCACACAGATATACCATTCCATTGTATGTTCCATACATGGGAGGGTGATTGTTAGATTTAGGGATGCTACGTTCGTTCGTACGCGTTAGCCGGAGTATTATACCAGGAATAGGATAGATGAACTCACGTCCTGGTTGATCGTACAATCAAACACTGTTGCATTCCGTCGATACATTCACTGTGATTTCCATCGGTACTGATGATGAACTGGTACCGATGCTATTCACTTTGCCAATATCATACGGATCATTAGCAAATGATGTTTGCGTGTTATTTGAAGACATTCTGGTTTGGGAACTTGCGACAAAAAATGCGCCCGTGTCACGCCTGTCATGAACCGTTACAAATCCACTGGAAACAATTGGCAAAACCGCCCCCCTGGATGATTGTTCCTTCATGTGCCGACCTGAAATCCATAGAGTGGCAAAAACCACTCCGAAAATGGTTATAAAGTTGTTGACCAGATAAATGAGGGCAATTTGGGAGAAGGAGCTTTTCGAGATAAAGATGAGGCTGAGTTGGATGATATTCAAGACGACGGGGAATACGAAATTTGATAGGGCAATGAGGAATAGTCCGCGGAAGTGTTTACCAATACCTTGTGGTTTGAAACAGAGCTTGGTAAAATGCTTGAAAAAGAGATATCGTACTGCTTACCTGAGTCACCCTGTCCAGACACAGCATATCGCTGTAGTCGACGTAGGAACATGAACGAAACAAATCTATCCTCAAAGCATAAATTGGAAAGAGCATATTTATGCGATGGTGGACTCACAAGTTATTTACACACTGCAAAATCCACTCCAGTTTGATGCGCCAGCTGTTCCTCAGGGTTTCGGCGGCAAGAAGCGAAATAGCTACTCCCTTCAGTGCGCTGATATAATTGTGCAGAAAGAATGCTATGTTTATTATCCTAATGACCATGATGGTGACAGGAAACGACAATATGGCCAAAAAGATGAGCTTTGGAGTGGTTTGTAGAGGATACACCGTTATAAGGCGCAAAAGAAGGGTGCTTTCTGCCATCATGGGACCCAGTGTAGTTGCAATAGTATATCCGACAGCCGCACCTCGTAATTCTGGGACATTAGGCGATAATATAGAATGTACCTCGTAGCGTTTCGGTCAATCTGACTTGCGAGGCTTCCAAGAAAGAGCATACCGACAGATAAATGAGGAGCGCTCCTTGTAAGAGGCCAATCAATATGCCAAGGACATTCAGCACAAATACCGGTTGTCGACGGGAATGGGGTGTGGAGAAGGCGAATATCGCAATAAGGATTGGTATTAAGAACGACGAAAGGATAGTTCCAGGGAGTAGGAAAGTTATCATAGGTTGAAGAATAGCGATGAAGTTTGTTCCCGGAGGAGGAGGAGACCATGTTGCCAAGTTTGCCGACATACTCCTGGAAAGAAAGAAAAGAAAAAGACGAAAGAGAAGGTCGAATTTCAGGATCCTAAAAGCAGGTACTGCGATTGTAAGTACTTGCTCTGCTTATATGTCCAGAGCGGAAAAAGGTGGCCAATGAGGTAGTCGGGTATTATCAGGACCATCAAGTACTAGAACGCCTTGATCTTATTATTCGGAATCTCAGTACATAGCCGCTGCTTCCATAACTATGCAGTTGAAAGATGGAAGAGTCCACGGGAATCCTGCAACATGTGATCATCAATCTGTTGATTTCTGACAGTCCGTATGGTCACTGAAGCTCACACACCATTATCTATCCAGTTGCAGTGCAATCCTACTCCAAATAGAAACAGGATTGTCTATATCAACATTGATAGCGAGATCCCGAGACAACCAAGTGTCGTTGTCAGTGCAACTTCATTCTTGCCCACGAATTCAGAAGCTGCCACTGCTAAGTTGGATAGAAACTGAGCTTGCATCGCCGCGATGGACCATTTATGGAGAGGCCGGCCGGCAAGTCCCGCCGTTGGGTTGGGCTATAATTTACCTTGCGGTTCCTCCCGCTCAACACTACTGTAATGCTGGCCATAGCCATCACATTACTCCTATAACCACACATGTCAAAACGAACTGGGGGAGCTTTAAGCTGCACTCTTCCAGAACTAACACTTCCCGTTGACATGTCACCGGTAATAGCCAAGTGTCGTCGAAGCTATGAAGCTCATAATATATGAAGTCCGGTGATGAACTGTCGACCGAGATGCGGTGCGACGTCAGAACACGGAGTACAGAACTATGCAGGCAAGCATTGTTCCCAAACCAAAGTAAACTTGACAGGCGCAAGGCACCAGGGCGACGCTGGAGTCCTGATGCACATATCGTATCCGGGTAACAATACTGATCGAATGATGTGAGTCGAGTGTATTTTATCTGTATATAATGTCAAGGTACACGATTGACACATATACCATAGCTCAGAGTGAGAATCTTAGAAGTGATACTCACCATGAGGAGGACTTCAGGAGGTGTAGCAAAGGTGTATTCACCGAGCCAGCAACTCGTTTGGTCAGATTCATCTTCTCACGACCTCCTAGACTGAAAACTTCTCAGCATTATATAGGCTAGCCGCGTCATTCTTAGTGTTCATAGGAGAACATAGAAGCATGAGCTTGGGCTGCGCGCATACAGTAGCAAAAATCCCAAATTTGAAGACTGCGCCACACTCACGGGATACTTATTCCACTACACACTATGCCACTATGCATATATGTGGACTCCAGAACCTTTGTGCCGCCTCCCGCGAAGCCATGCCCAGAACGATTGATGCGTGGCTTAGATCAATGCATTATGCCAACAAGAGGTGCACAGAAGTGCGCAAAATTAAGCGGAACCACAGTTATCGTTAATTGTTGAGTGGTGATGTGTTGGTAGATACTACAGATGTAGATGATAGAGACTGCTTGTGAAGCAGTGAATCGTGTGATATAAGTAATAGCATGGCGGGAACGCACCTCTAATTATATATATGCGATAGATTTCGGCATCTTTCTCCTACGAGACACATCTATAGCACAGGATTTTCCTCGTATCCTCGTGCATAGTGGACTCAGATCTGAAAACCAAGGCTACGCATGCACTCTACGTGTCTGCGAACTAGCTCTGCGCACTCGCCCTCATCTCCACCGGTTTTGCTTTGCAAAAAGCAGGCATCGCGGGCAGACTTGGTCTCTGGACAAGCACAACAACTGAAAATACATGCGTCAAAAGAGAGTTGGTGTGGTGTTTGTGAGAACAACAATGCGGTGTAGATAAATTGGAGAGAGCAAAGTTCAGAGTTCATTCTTATTAAGAAAGAAGCAAGCTCTTAAAACGTACGGCTTAAGCCCTTTTGGATTGAGCGGATTCATTGCAGGGTTTGTTGGATCATATTTCGCCTTCTCTTCTGTTGGAGACGATGCAGAAGGTGTGGAGGACCACCAAGAGGAAATCTGCCATACATGTGAGTTTTGGGGTTATGATTATGATTAAAAGAGAGATAACGTACGCTTCCAAACATTATAGATATGTGGTTTTTCGACACAGATATGATAAAAATTTCAGGCCAAAACCAAGGAGTGCAACGTCGAGTTCCAAGTTAAGTTTAAACTGCTGACGGATGCAACCCACTCGAAAGACGGATCGGAGCACTACGGCACCTTCCTAACTTAGAGGAACCGGAAGTTGCCGATTATCGGCCACAGTGACTGTCTTCCGTATAATCATAGTCCTGATACACAGCACCACAGGCAAGAAACCGTGGCGGCTAGTTTGATGCCACAGAGGTCATGCGCGTCAACCTAATAATCTCGGCCTGTGAGCCCGACCACCCAAAACGCCGCCTGTTGTTAAAGACAAAAGACTATGCCAGTTAGAGCTTGACAATACTGAGCTTATGACTGGTAGAGCAGACAATTTGATGTCGTGAATCAATCATCTAGTTAGGTTTTACTTTAGCTGGCTCCAGACGAGTTTATTTGGACGATGATGCATCGAAGAACTTCTAGTTCTGACCCTCAAATTCAAAGCTTCCAGGCTGCAAATTTTGAGATTATATACAGCGTGCTTTCTACGGACATAGAACGTCCTGGATTATTTAAATCATATTGTATGTACTAAGTTGTGGGTTGGTGATGACCTATTTTTTACAAAGGTGAAATCCGGCATGCCAGCTGCACATAAGACAGACTTGTTTAGCATGGAGATTTCTACGAGCATTCATGTTGCACCCTGGCTACTTCATCATGCGAATACATAATAGCAGCTTGTGCGCTTGTTTCCCTGTTTTTTCGGTTTTGGCTGTGAGTTTGTGACGACTGTCACCCGACTGGTACACAAAATTACTGTTATTCGCTGCTCTGCGCTGGTCGCTGCGCTATAGCTTCCGGCGCCTGCACTCATCTTTGAGGTGGAGCTTTGGTGGAGCTATGTGTGTGCTGTGTAAGAGCTTATCGGGATCCTGCGCTGCGTTGTTAAAGACAAATGGGACGACTGAATTTCGTTTCAACACTAGCAATATTCCTTGTAATGCCTACTCATGTGCTACTTCTAGCTCTAAAAACTCCCTCAGACCGCTTCGTAACAGTTCCTTTGTGTATGCCCATAACACCGAAATAAATTCCATCAAATATTTAAAGAAAGCGACGGTGGTCATCCGCTGGTTCATACAAAGTTAATGGGTGGCATATAGGCGTAGAGGCATACATACTAGCAGTTGTAATTTCACTTCCATAGAGGTGCTGTCGCGATAGAACGCATACGTGGCCACGATGAGAGCAATACCTCCCAAGATATAAAACTGGAGCTCTCGAACATTTTCCTCGACATTGGCATAGATGTAGAATTTCTGTTAAGTCAAGTCATTGAAATTAGTGATTATATGACAGATCATTTTTGCGATAGACAAACTCACCCATGTGCTTGTCAATGAATCAAGCAATGACTCCCGGGCATCCGAAGCTACAATCCATAGATACATGACTAACGGGCTCGAGAACACAAGAGGTAACATACTGAGCTGTGCTTTCCATATTCTGATGTAAGTTGACTCGCTTTTTTCAGCGGCAGCGGCAGCAATGTAACCAGTGGTCCGATATTGTTTAGCCTAAACAAAGTGAACATATAGTTATCACGCACGTATAAAAATGAGAGGTACGTACACAAATAATCTGAATCAAGTCATCTACTGCCCATCAAAAAGAATCCTCCGCCAAAAATCATAAGAGTGGCGTACCTTCATGAGTGAGAGTTTGAATAAGGTCTCCCGTCTTAGTTTCCCAAAGGGGTACGTTTCCACGGGGGGCACCAGATAGGACGACTTGACCATTGTGGGTAAACGCAACTTCAAGCGGTACATTCCTAGTAGCGTCAGAAACATATTTGAAAGATTGCTTTAACTTGGATTGTCCCAGAGGGTAAAGTTCGATTGCTCCTGAAAGATTTGACAGCAATAAAGTCCGACAGTTGGGCGACAATGCTGAAAAACCGCTATTTACGGGAGGTACTCGTGCACTGTGATATAGTCACATTAAAAAGAAAGCTTACATGTAACCGTGGTCGTGTTCAGGTTCAATCTGCCAAAGGCGCGCATGACTATCGACATCCCAGCAACTGTGTTGTAATAAATCTGAATAGACTCAAATAGATGGAGATGAGATGAATAGACCTACATCACCCCATGATTTAAGTACGATACAACGAGTCGAGCTCCATATTTCAAAAAATGCAATGACCGTGGCCTGATTCGGTTGTCACTACGTTCTTCGTTGAATTTTCCCGGCTTTGGGAGAAGATTGTAAGTAGCGTATCTTTCTATAAACATGTCAGATTGATAGCATCAATGTGAGAAAGTCCATTAACCTACCGTGCGATATATCTCGAGCAATATGCACTTCAGGACCTACTCCGGCAGCGAGGGTGCCATGGGAAGCATCGAATGCGAGACAATATACCGGAGCCTCTGTACCAAAGAGGATCTTTTGACTGCCAGCCTTACTCTACAATAGAATCGGCATTTTCAGCAATACCGTCGCCATCACGAGTCGATTCAATTCGTACCTTAAAATCATTTATAAAACCTGCTACACCATCCTCACAGCCAAACACGAGCGCACCACGCCTCCTGGGATCCCAAGCTAACGAGAGCACTGGACTGTTCATCGTTACTTGGCACAAAGAAATACCTTTCATTACATCCCATATAACAAGTTTCGCATCATCCCCACCACTGGCTATGTAATTCCCCGAAGGTGAGAAAGCCATGCAATTGACGGTATCTTGATGGCCATCGGTGAGATCATGAAGGCGAAAATATGGGCTTTTAAGAGAAGTCATTGAGATATCATACACCTGACCAGGCGCGCTGTCATGCACAGTAAAACGAGTATAATGCTTAGGTAAGCTTCCATTGCGGATCCGCGGATCAGCACGAATCGCGCCCACATGCATTTCGCTGCATCAGCATTCTGCGTTTATCACGATGGATTTGAGGCGTTACGAGCTTCAATGGTCATTTACAGGCCATACTCAACCCATCAATGTGCTGAAGTTCTCCGAAGATGGAACGGAGCTTGCCAGTGGAGGTAGGCTATCTATAAGCCAATATCGATTTGAATGGGAACTGACATATTGGCCGTTCTTAGCAGATGACGGCCATATTCGAATATGGTCCCTGACAGCTGGCAAGCTTAAGCAAATTATCAAACCAAAACAAGGTCCAATCTCGTGTTTACTCTGGTTTTCATTTCCTCAGGCCCCTCGTGACTCGTACATAATGTCTGGGGGTGCAGATGGAACCATTAAGATGTGGCAGAAGTTTGAATCCGCTGACTCTGTTCGTCGATTTTCAATTTTATATATGATTATGTAGGTACTTATTACCAAAGTCTAGGTTGAGTTCGTTTTTTCCACCATGATAACTGTGTACGATGGTTGCATTGAAAGCATGTCAATGAATAACGCACAAAGTCTACTTGCTGTGGTAGGTCTGGGGCGCCTTACACTGTATGCTATGGACATAAATCAGATTGGTAAGGTCATATCATTCTCCAGCTCCGCACTCCTGACGTTGTTGTAGTACCACTCCGGGAGATTCTTTCAGAACCCCCACAAGCAGAGGCACCTCGACCAGCACTGGCGAGATGTGTTCATTTTTTTGACGAAGACCGCGCGATCATGGTTGCCTTTCTTGACTCCAAAGAAATGTCATTATATTCGTTTGGAGTATTTTGTATGTGCTGACGTTAATGGTAGTATAGCGTGGACAATTGCTCCATGGAAGAAGTGCTGGTATGTTAAATTGCATTCGCGAATGTGAGTAGTCTTTTGGGCTTGATATTCGAGTCCGCCATAGTCAAATAATTGGTTTATCTCTTCAGCGGTAATACTTCGTGGTGGCCTGCCACTAGATCTCTTCTAGTCTCGAATCTCGTCGACGGTGTCGACATATATCGTATAACCGACCGACCAACCTTTATTCGCAAGTTACCTGTACGCATCACACGTAATTATACCAAGCAAGTTCATTTTGGATGGAACGGGGCCTTGGCTGTATGTGGTAGCGATAGGGGAGAAGTCTACCTGTGGGAAGTAGAGTCTGGAACTCCACATCAAGTTCTCGTCCATGGGGGAGGTCAGTATTTTGTTCTGTTACGTCAGACTTACTGATGATCAGGTTCTCAGAAACCGAGTTAATTCAAGCTGTCTCTGTGAGTCTTTTTAATACACCGCACGACATGTTTTGTTGAAATTTTATTAATATTTTTACTTGTCATTTAATGCAGTGCTGCTCGCCTTCGAAAAAGAAACATATGCTAGCAAGCGGTTCAACGGATGCTGGCAACTGTCGTCCCTCCATCAAAGTCTGGGTAGCCTCTACTACCAGTAGTCATATTACACCTAAGGATATAAAGGTGATAGATAACTCGACTACATCGACGAGAAGAGTCCCTACCACTACCATGAATGTATGGATACGCTGTATCCTTGTTTCTGTGTTCTTCATTTTTCCTGCTGCTGTGGCGGTATTTGCCTATTGTTACTTATCCATGACAACAACTTGATTTACACCTCTATGTACATTGTAGATGGGGTGGACATAGTGACGAGGGGGCGGCCAGACATGACGGAAATCAAGGCCAATTGACGTGTTTTACCAAATATTCGGACTTGAAAGCAATTTACACTCAAAGCGGAGATCTAAGTACTGTGATGTAGAAAGATGGCATTGACTGATTCATTAAGAAACACTAGGAGCAATGCCTCACCTTCTATGTCAAATCTGCGATCTACCTGTTCTTGCGAAATCCCAGATATCTGTGACACCCTGTAGTAAGCGTTTGTGTCCTTTGTGCTTGAGCATAGTCCTCACCTTTTGTTAGATCATATTTTCTGCCGATTATGCATCGAAAAACATGTCGAACTAGACGATGCATGTCCAAACTGTGGTCACAAGCCGCTGAGCAAGAATTCCTTGAAAGTTATATATGTTACAGGGAACGAGGACACTATTGACACAAAAATGATGGAAATCGCCATGCAGTGAGTTTGTGTTTATGTTTCTCCATAACATCTACATTGGTAACAAACGTTAAACAGAGCCAGTATTGGATCCAAGTCCTCGCAGGGCGGAACTTCCCTGGAGGATCTCAAAGCGAGGCGTGCTACGCTTGAAACAGAACGAATGGGAAATACTCGTATCATTGACAACCTACAAAGTCAGCTCGAAGCCTCTCGTGTGCTGGAACAAGAAGCTCACACGCAACAAACAAATCTGGACAGGACATTACAAGAACTTCGCGTCAAGCATTCGCAGCTGCAGGAGGCTTTGGAAGGTACTAAAAACCAGGTATATTTCAATCAATATCCTACTTCAACGATCGTCTTCAGTTTTATTCTGTAGCGAGGCAGGCGAACCTGAGTTCACTCCACTGGTATATTGGACAGTATTGTAATGGTACTTTGGTGAGACCAGTCAGATAGTAAGATTTGAGCGTTCATAGTATATTTTTATGAGATGTCTGTCACGCTCGTATAATGAAAATGAGAAGTATATGTTATCCAGAATACCAGTAATTGAAGGCCTGAAGGCTTGTTGTCGAGCGTAAGTTATAAAGAACGCAGCTATGTACTATCATACTGTGACGAGAACTACCGGTACATAATATATTCAGAATACTAGATATATCTGTTCTACCTCCTACACTATAAATCTCCTTCATCATCTGAATTGTCGACTACATCATATAGGGCTTCTGTGAAATCTTCAGTGTCATCATCAGTGGTATTGACGGATTGCTGCCGCGTCTCACTATCTTCTCTCCAAAGCACCGACTCACTCATGCCTCCAGGTTCTTGAGACGCAAGTAGTATAGGACTTCTGAAAAACTGAACCGGTTGCTCAGTGACCTCTGTGCTGACTGTAAAATTTGCAAGGGTGGGCGTTGGAGAATTAGTTTCAAGTGTTTCTTGGGTGGCACCGGCTAGGTTTGATGAATCACAGGGAGTATGCTGGCTTGACAGTGGTGATAGTTTTTTAGGACTAGGAGGTATAGATTGGGGTGTTGGCGTGAGGTGGGCTGCCGATTCCATCAGCAAGGAACCATCGACACCTTGATCTGACAGTGGTGGCACAGTTTCTTGCATTGATTCGTGGCCCAGATTGGAGTCTGAGAATGGAAAGGATGTTGGATACTCGACATGAGATTGAACAGGGTCTGTTTCTGGAAAGGAAAATAAGAAAGGTGTTTTGCTAAGCTGCCTTCGCGATGTGAGTTTATGTATAGGTCTCGAGCTGGAGACCGAGGCTGGAGCCGCGAGATCACTTGGCAGTACACCAAACGAGAATTGTGCACAGTCTGCGTGTGTGGAACCAGCAGCAACACTTTGTACCGGCGGCGGCATGCCAGTATGCTGCGTGGTAAAGTTTGATGTTGCTACGGGCTGATCGGTCCCCACTCTGAAAACATAATGTTGTTCCTTCATCTCCAATTTCTTTATCTCTTCGTTGTCCAAGGAAGCCAGCCATTCTGGCTTATAGCAATTGCACGGAAGGCCGGGCGGGGCCACAGATTTTAAATTAACCATATCAGAGTGTTTCCTGTGCCTAGGTTGCTGCCCTCGAATCGCACGGTGTCCAATCCTCGGCTCGCGTCGACGTTGTATGACAGTATCGAGATTGTGCATGAATCTAGACAAGTCGTCGCTGCGCCACGCTGGAGTAATCCGGACAAAGGATTTGTGCGAGTGAACGCTAGCTTCTTCGGCATGGGGGTCGTCTTGGTCGTCGGGACCTTCTGGTTCGGATTCATCTGAGCTCACGGCCTGTGATCCCATATTTTTCATAAGGTCGATATGATGTGCCATATAGCTCTCTTGCAAGACCACTTTGAGCCGGGCATTGAATAGCTACATAGATAACGTCAGCGCAAGACATAGTACAATCAAGTCAATTGAATCATTTACCCGTGTTTTCCTAGTACTCCTCGAAGAGTTCTGTAGCTGCTGAAGTCGCTTTGAAATTGACGGATGTGTTACAAAAGCTCGGTATTCCCCTTTGACGTGCTTGAGGTGAAGGTAGAGGGAGAGCTCGATGTACTCAATTGGAAGATACTTTTCGGGGATCTGAGGATAAGAATACCAACGATCCGTCACAACAGAGTGCCGGAAATGTTTCGCAAACACGTTGATACAGTGACGGTTGAATGGTGAATTCCGAGACCTAGACAGGTCGATTCGAAACGTTTCTGGGGAAACTAGGATCCTTCCAGGGGCATGTATCTCATACAATTCATTTTCTTGGTCGGTTGGGGGGGGGTGAATGCGCCTTAGATGCGGATACCCTTCTATCTTCAGAAGATGTAAGAGATGTCTTTTGATTTTTTGCTATGAAATGGCAGAGATTAGTTAGCATGATGGGTGAGGAATCATCAAATATATGTACTCGAAAGTTAACGTGTTCCGGCTCTTTGGAGTAGGGATCGATAGGAATAGGCTTTTTTGGTGTATTCCGACGTGAACCTGAAATATGAGCTCCTGACTGGGATGTAGCAGGAAATGATGCCGACTGTCCCTGACTTGCTGCCTGTCACTGCGCCCGTATTTCTAAGCGTAATTGTTTCATTTCTTCGGCATTCTGTTCAATCCCCGACTTCAACGTGTGTGTTACGACTGCAAAGTTCCGGGATAGCGAACCAAACATAGCGCCAAGGGCGCCACTGGCCTCATCGTGGGTGTCAGTATTGTGCGGTATGTTGCCTTGATGTGGCCATGAGCTACTAAGTGGCTGTAAATGAATATACACCGACGAATCAGCCAGTGATTCACAAGCAATAAGAGATCCTCCTACTGGTAGATTGTCTACTAATACTTTCTCCTTATCGCGTCGAGCACGCTCTTGTCCTATCTAAGGGGGGTTAAGTGGGTAATACATTAAAGATCACAAGGCCACAAATGATTCACTTACTTCTGCTAAAAGAGTATCCCATCCTTGGTTTGCTGAAGGAACATGAGCATCAGCTTGCACTGGGTGACCCTAAAAAAACGTTGATGGGAATTATGAACATCTGAATCTTGGCAGAAGTGAGAGAAAAGACATCTACCTGTTGATAGCTCAGCGGATTTGGGATTGTACTTGTACTCGGCTGAAAAGTGAAAGACGACGGCTCTACGACAGTACCTGAGAAGCTGTTTCTTTGAGTTAAGGTATTACTTGAGGTGGCGAATCTCGTGTTGGCTGGATTCTGAGTAGGCCGATGTGATGGGGGAATTAGGCTGGTAGGCAGTGTCTCCGGAAGGGGTTTCCCAGTTGATGCCTCCTCAATCAGGTGCAATGTGAGTATAATAGATTCGCAGTCGAGTGTCTCTTGCTTTTTGAGGTTGACTAAATTTCTGGATAACCAAAAAAAAGTAAGTTTTCGTTATGACAAAGCAAACTCGGTAACAAAGGATTCTTACGCGACCCGAGTCACAACAGATAACGGCACATTACTACTGAGTAGGTTCGAGATGAGAGTGTCCTTTCGTACAAGTCCAGTTTTCTCGAAATCGAGGCTCTTGAACCAGTTTTCGGCTCTCACTCTGGTAGACGGATCAATAGGCCAGGTTGAGGTATCAGAATGGTGGCTGGACTTCACATGGGACAGGGGGGCTCTTGACGTGATATACATTACGGGCGGTAAAGTTGTCGGAACCGTTTTCAAGCGACCACTCGATAATAAATTTGCCAAATGGACGGCAATGCAGAAGTCGTCGCTATCCAAAGTGTTACAATTCTGAGTGTCCGCAAGCCCACTAATGAAATCAGACCCAAGTAAGAATTGGCATTTTGAGATAAATGAAATTATATCAAACCGACCAAATTTGTAGGAGTAGTTCTGAAGATAATCTCGACTCTGACAAATATTTCCATGCCTGTCCCACTAAATGAAGTACTGTTAGCGTAAGCAACTCTATTACATAAGCGAACATCTAACTGACTATTGATGGTACCATTTTTTGCCCCTAATTTCTCGAAGTAACCTATAAACTGCCTTTTGGCTTCTGGTTGTATAACCCACATGTTAGTATCGGCTGCTTCCAGGCTATTACCATACAAGGCGCTAGGCTGAGCTATCCTGCCGGCTCGTTCTGTTTGTTGCTGCTGAACTGGTTGAAGACTTGTGAAAGCCCCATTCACCACCGAAGCATGAGATGCGAAACGGACCCCTACCTTGTGAGAATCGTAAGTGGTAGCAAAGAAGAAAGAATCGCCATCACCTACCTGTCTTACTTGTGATGATGGATCTGATAATGAGGATGCCGCTGGTTCTTTCAACTTTCCCGTATTGTTGACGCTGACAGCGGGTGGGGCACCATACAAGATATCCTAAGGACGGTTTGAATAGATAATACACTGCAAAAGCATTAGCAAACTCACCTGCATTTGGATATGAGACGGTGTACGAGGAAGGCTAGGTCGAGAGCAATTGTCTCTTTGACCAATGGCTTGTCGCTGGTGGTTATCCTGAGGTGTCTGACTGAGCAGGGAGGTTCGTTCCATGTTAACGTCAACCGAGACGTAACTATTTTCTTGCGCCCCATGCCCTTGATGATTCCATGCTGAACACATGTAAAGAATTAGAAGTAAATATAGCGCTAGTCATCCTCTTACCAGATGTTGTTGAGTTGGCTTCTGCAGGACGACCGGTGGATGTTGACGTAGTAATGTGAAAGTCCGGCATCTAATATAAAATTAATACGCGCATTGTCTCATTGATACTGGAAGAAATCAAAAAAGCAACTCACCAGTATATCCCGATGAGTTGAAGATTGTATTTCACTAGTCATCGCAATGACTGCATTGTCGGCGGTACTTGCGGTTTGTTGAGCTGATGGCTGAGAAGGGACAGGATACATCTGGATTGGTAAAGTTTAATACAGGCCCTATAACTTCATACTTACTTGAAGCAATTCCTGCAGGGTCGAAGGAGTCGACCTTGTTTCTCCTCCTGACATAGCGGGAATCTGGGTGGCATCTTTGATAGTCTGTAGGAATACACAATAGATACACAATAGCATCAGACATGATCCCAATTATATACTAATAAGTACTTACTTGCGGTGGTGCATTGGGTGCATTGTTAGTGGAAGATTGTCCCATGCCAGTGATTTGCTTCCAGACTGTGCGAACATTATCTACGATGGATGAGGGATTCTTCGAGGAGGCCACATGTGAGAGCTATGGATTAAAAGAAAAATTGTGTTTACCTCGGGAGCCTCCACCATATCAACATCTTTGGCGATGGGCGTCTGATCCGAAGCTTCAACATCCCTTTGTCTATTTTTCGATTGACGTTCCATAGCTCGTTCTGCAAAAAGTCGAAGGATACGCGGCCTTCTGGATGGTTCTGGCGGCGGAGAGGGTGGTTCCTTATGCCAAAGGTCAGTTGTTTTATTTTGATGTAGATGTGTTATCATTCTCACCTCTTGTAGCAACGAATCTTCTTGATGTTTCCTCGATTTCAGCGCGTGGAAGCTCTGTCGCCAGTCTTCTCCAGGACCACGCTTTCCGAGAACATTAATGAGGTCATTGTGTGAGTCTGTCAAAGTGTTCGCGTTCGCCGTGGAGGATGACTCGGACGAGTTACTGTGAGATATCGGTATCGACATGAATAATGGGGAATGGGGAATAATCCAGATAGTGGTAAACTCACCACAGTTCACAGTTCTAATATATTGTGTGCTGCCTCATGGTCGATCGACGAACAAAGGATTTGGCGCTGCAAAGGATGGATATATACAGAAATCGTCTGAGTTACGAATGGTCCATTTATGGCAATTGCTAGTATGTAGAACGATAATGTTATCAATGCAGCCTGAGAGTACTCACCATCAGCATATCATTACTCTGCCACAGATCTGGGTACTACATGCATGGTATGTTACAAGCTAGATATGCTTTGCCACCCACTGCATCGATCATCACATCGATAACGCTTATTGAGGCTTGCACCTACAGACTCATGCCTTTTCTGACTTTAAATTGATGAAACACTCCGATTCATCAGCTCTCAATCACACTTTCATCTCAACCTTTGGCATGTCATAATTTCATGTCCGACACGAACAAGTCGGCTAAGCTTAGTCACTGGCAAACCCACCAGGTGCCATCAATCAGCACTCCGCAGCTGGCTGCTGCCAGTGCCAACACCGGCTGTGCACCGGCTGCACCACCCCCTTAAGACTCGCCAAACGATGCCGACGCCTTCTAGGACACTAATAGAGGTTGCACCGTATAAGTGCCATTGCGTATGTACAGCATCCATACTGATTTCAGAATGCCTAGCTAGTAGCTAACTCAGCTTGATCAATGGCCTTTGTTCTGCGCACGTGCATGTATAGCAACATTTATGCCTCGACACTCTCAGTATTTTCCTCCCTTGATTAATCGTCGATTATTCAGCCCAGAAAGAAGTCCGAGTCCTGATGCTAGGGAAACCACCAATAGAACGATGTACCCGCTTCCGCGATTCAAACTAGGCGACTCAAATTCAAGTTTGGATGTAGCCGAGCATTTGCATATTCTCGATACTGTAATTTTCTGTAGTGAAGATGATGTGAACCTCCCCTGCGCACCTTTCCCGGAGAATAATATTGATGTAGAACGCCTGAGCGACAGGCCAAAGAACTCGGACCATGTAATTGTAGCCCCCACCCATACACCTGATACAGGAGTTAGAATTGCCAATACAAGTAAGTCCACATTCCTCTCTTATTTATTTGAGAGAGGCTCACAATAGACAGACGTGAAAGCAGTAGTCTCGGATCTGCAACAAGTTGTGGGGCAGCAATCTGTTCCTCCCCTTCGATCTATACCTGCTCCGCGAGGGCCCCTTTCAAAGCCTGGATCTGGTGGATACGCACTTTTTGATGAGCTCAAATGGGACAGGTCTACATATACCAACATTCAGGTCAGTGTCCTATCCTAAGCTTTTGACTATCTCCCTCAATCTCGCTATGAACGCAGACAAGTCTGCACGAGCTCTGTCAAGAGCATTTTCAAATTACTCTACCTTATCACGAGCAAGAAGCTGACGCTCGCTTGGTTTTTCTTGCGACGGTAATGGGCTATTTTTCATTATTATCTTGGTTGACACCATTGACCCGTACAGGCCCGCCGTCGCTTTCCAATGCTCGAGGCATATGTAAATACTTGGCCAGCACGAGATTTTGCGACCATGTATCTAAAGAATACCTCCTCTCAGTGGCGAAGGAAGGCCAGAATTGCATGTATATAAGAAATCGTAGGTTATCAGGTAGAACAAGAACAAAGGGTTGGTGTGATCAGAAAATGTAAACAATTGTATCATACAGAAAATAGCATATTACAACCACCCCACAACCAGCAGGGAGCCGCACTATCATTCGCGTTTCGGACGTTTCTGGGACAGGTGTTGTGAAACATAGACAACGTCGCAAATACTGAATAGAACCCACCGAAAGCAAACCAATTCTCGATGCATCGTGTTTACGCTTCCTCGTTGTAGCCTCCACTGGAAGTAGAAACCTTCAGGTTAGAGATTTTCAAGTCAGAAGATCAGAAGGAACAATGCACTGCTCACGATGGATCGACATATTCTCGGTCTGTAAGCGCGAGGAAGTATTGGAAGATTCTGCGTCTGATATCTTCTATTACATGAAGACACTGTTAATAGTGAGACAAAGCTTGAAAAATAGATAAACACACCTCAGATTCTACACGCTCTAGCGCAGCTACTAGCTCACGAATAATGAGAAGTTCTGCTTGAATCGCAATTTGGCGACCAATAAGCACAGTGACAGATGCTTTGCTAGTCGTTTGGGCCGATGACAAGTATTTGAGGTAGTTGAAGATACGTTGGCGTTGACATGCGATGGCTTTCTCAGTGTCGAGAATGCATGATTGAAGCTTGTTGGCCTCGGCTTCGGACTTAGCTTTCTCAGCATTCTGGACATTGATCTCTCTTGGGTGGGTAGGATGATTAGTAGCGAAAAGTAGCGTCACTTGCATAGCAGATACGCTTACCTCCACTTTATTGCGTCAGGGTTCAAGACGTGGTCGTCCTTGGCGAAAAAAAATGCGGCCAATCTCCCATCGGATCGATGAAGGCGTTGGGTTGTGGGGCACTTGAAAGGACATTCCCCCCCTTGTTGGGTGATTTTTTCAATACACGCAACACAGAATACATGGCCTATACAACATGTAGCTTCAAATTCATACTTCTGAGAGACGATGAAAGCAGACTCACCACATGGAATCACCAGAGGTTTGGTACAGGAATCATCTTCGCAAGAGAATTCGTCAAAACAGACGCAACAAGTCGGGCGCATGATTGCTGTACAACCTATAACAAAGGTAAGAAAGAATGGGAAATATCAATAGCGAGAACACTCCCTTTATACTCCTGAGCCACTGATTAATATGCGTAGCATATAACGTGGCAAGCGGAGTACTTACCTTTCGGACATGTATGACGGTGAGTCGAATATCGAGGTCCCAGGATTCAAGCGTTTAGCAGAAGTTTGTGCTGTGAGCACACCTACAAGTATCGCGAAGTTGGGTGTGGCGGTAGGTGCGAAAGGAAAGACGTAGATCGTGGTTGGTTATCATATATTATCCGTACGTACCGTAGAACTGCATGTACAAGCTCAAGTTCAAATTTCATGAAGTGATTGTTGTGCGTCACGCGGAATATCTGAGTCGAAACATTGAAATATCGTTACATATATACAGTAATCGATCACATATCGCATTACCACGGTCACGCCCTATCGATTAATACCCCTCGATTTCCACCTCGACTTCCACCTATCAGCTTGTTTTGGGGGCTCTCCTTAAGACTTCTTAAGACTTTCAAGGTTTAGAGCGTTCGTACGTCGAGATCGCTTTTTTACGCCGCATTGTTAGCAGGTAAATACAATTTCAGTTCTCTCTCTTACCGTGACACACAATAATAATATTATATTCAATTTTGCCTCGTGGACCTGACGTCAAAAATGAGGGAGGACAAAGAAAGATGCATGGTAGAACAACGAAATTCAAAAAGATAAAGGGCGAGTCAGAATTCACCAGTTTCAAGCATACCATTCTTTCCTGGCCCAACAGTTGACGTATCGGACACATCTTACCCATCACGACCTTGCTCTCGATATCATGCCTGCTCTACGGACGCCTATTCTCAGCAAAAAGGTAAGTTTTGTCGTTTTAATGTCACTCACGCCTCGTAAGCTTGGTTCTGAAATTATACGCACTTTGAAGATTCGCTCTGTCTTTGTCAACAGCTTATATTTTCCCGCATCTTCGAAGAAGCATCGTTTTCTGGATGTTGCTGTTCTATCGCCAGTTCCAACTCACGCCGACGCTCGACCCTTTCCCGTCGTTGAGCAGGTTCTTGGAACCAGGTTTCCAATCCATGACGCTTTTGTTGAGGTCACCGACCCACATGGTGTCGCTCAAGAATACCTGGTGTGCTTTCAGTATCACGAACATGCTCCCATCAACAAAGCATTACTTGAACTTTGTCCCCAAATATTTTGGAAAGGAGATATCCTTGTCTTGAAACGAGGCACCAGGAAATGGGTTCGAAGTTTCCGTGGTACCGAAGAGAAGTATTTAGCCAAGCGTGCGGTCGTCCGGTCTGTGCTTTTGTTAACTCAACTTACAGCTTACTCATCGTCATCTGCCATATCTTATTACAGTTTTCTTCAAGTGTCAGCGATACGTCTCGAACATGCAAGAGTGAATGGAGAAGAGGTGCTTTTTCCTATAGACGTGAATTATTGAGATCGTAGTGACGCTGTACATGATTCGTGTATCTCTCTTGGCTCGATAAATATGCACATATGTATATCATGGTATCTAAGGGCATACCAACCATAGCTTGTACAAAGGGTTCTGCCCACGATCTTTCATGATTTTTCAGTACCGTTGAAGGCCTTTTTGACAGTATGGTACCCCTAGGATAGATCAGATCGATCATCATGATCTATGAGATGGACCCCCACACGTGGCCTAGCCCCCCTCGTCACAGACCCCACCGAGCTCGCGAATCAGCATAGCCCAAATTGCCATCCATCAACTTTCGAAGTTTCGGGATCTTGAGAGAAAAATATCGAGTAACTAGTTCTCTCATCTTTTTTGGCTCTTTCTATCCCACAAAAACGGTACTGATTGGGCGCCAAATGCAACAAGGCCCTTTATTGTGATTAACTCATTGACTCTCAAAGGGCTGCACCTACACCAGTCTGCCGGTTCACGGCGAGCGAGTGGCAACAACTCTGGGCTTATATGAAGCGATGATGTAGAGTTGTGATGCTATCGCTCGTGGCTCTCTTTTTCGAAATCATTCAGTTTATTCGCATTATTAGCTGCATCCCCCATTCCTCTCATCCATATAACTCATTTTAGGTATTTCTTCGGTGTACCCATGAAAGAAACACGACCCTCTATTCAATATCGCCTCCGATTTCGCAAGTTTCCCGAAACTCCATACCGTGCCATACTGCGTAGTCTGGAGGATGTACGTATTTCAACATTGCATTGTTCAACTTTCAACGCCAAACAATTCATATATTAGGACATTCCCATTCTACGTCAGCGTTTTCCACTGCAAAAAGTCATGAAAAGGCGAGGTAGTGCGGGGTTCTTTTCAGAATTACCATTGGATGTATGTCAATCGAACAAATTGATGTCATGTCTTATACACTGATTAACTTCTGTTACAGTCCACCCCTATATTACGAGAGAGATTTCCGCTGTTCTCAACGACCACAGAAGTTCAGCATAAAGTGGATACGCTTGCACCATCGAGCTTCTCAGCACCTTTGGATCTTATCTCCGACGATTTACCTGGGCCCATTCCAGATTATTCTCATCTGGCCTCTGCGACAGCCCCACTATTTCCCCCCTCTGATGACTCATCAAGCAGCAGTTGTACATCTGTAGTCACCCCATCTACGCGCCCCTTTTCTCATGATGAGACTTCGAGGTCTCTGTCAACTAGCTCATCCCCGTGCCCTCAAATATTCTCGTACCCATTGGCATCAATGACAGCTATGTACACATTCCCGCCCCCACCTCACTCTAGTGACCGAATCATTCCTTCAACAAAGCCATCCGAGGTGCCCTTGCCTAGTGAATCATTGACAGCCCTCGCCAAAATTAGTGCACAGACATCAGATCTCAGCGTGCATTCTTCTACTGCCAATGGACTCACGCCTGAACAACCGTGTCAGGATTTTTCATCTGAAGAGCATTTGTCTAATGCGAAGGACACTTGCATTGACATTGTCCGAACATCTCACAAAATCAGGAACCTAGAGAAACATATCACAGTCTTCGAATCCAAAGGCAACTGTGCCTTCTCAGTCCCACCACCTGTCGTCTCCTCTCAAACTGGCGATATATTTATCCATAGATATGGGATTAGTGAGAAAATGCAAATCTGGGTTCGGGACTCGAGGTCAAATTGGGGCGATGCTAGCCTTGGTGATACGCACCCGTTTTTATTTGACTATCGCCTCAATATGTCTTCCCAAGGTAAGCTCAGTTGGGTCACCAAGAAAACGGTATCAACGTATCGAGGGCGCGACAGGAAGCGTTCCAGCGGTAAGCTACAATCCAATCGTCCCCGAAGCACCATCTAACCTTCGGCACAGAATGATGTTTTATTCTCACATGAATTTTATATCTAGCTCTGTGCTATTGTAGAGATATGTACAATATACATGTAAATATTGATACCAACCGTTGCTGGGATTTATATATGGCTTTATTGCGATATTGTAAGAGATCGACCCTCAGTGCCCCAAGCTTAGATAGAGCATCGGGTTTCCTCCATGAGGCGAAAATGCTGAGATTGGTAACAACATTAACACGAGGCAAGGACAAAGGCGATTTCGAAAAGGACCGGCCCCCGAAAGAGTGAGCCACCTTGTCTGACAGAGTGAGCCACCTCGTCTGACTATAAAGCAAGCTCTGGCTCTACGACGAATACCTAAGAACAAATCCCTCCTCCCCCAAACCATGTCAGACACGATCCCATCTTACCCCGAATATACTCTGCGTCCTGTTGAACAACAAGATGGCATCGCTTACTATAGTGCAACTAATACTCGAGGATATTCTATCCTCGACAGGAATGGGAACCCCGTCCGCTTCCCATTGCCACCGCTGCCTGTACGTGCAAATGGCACAAGGGTCCCACCAGATGCTGCCATAGTGTGTAGTTAGATAGTCGTTTCTGTGAAAGATTACTGACATTAGCTTAGGTGAGGACAAGGGCAGCTCACAGGCGGATGATTCGGAAAGCTCGTCAAGAAAGGGTACGTCAGAGAGACATTTTGACTGTAATATTGTTGAAATCATTTCTTCGCGCTAAACAGGCCCAGTTCCTCTTTGACCTCTGTTGCTTTACAATTGTTGGGATCATTGTCGCTGTTGTGTTCGTCTTTAAGCCAGAGTGGTTGAATGCCTTCGTAGACATGGTAAATTTGGTAGCTTTCAAGTTGTTCGGCGCAATGGGAGAGCTGGTAGTTGCAGGGGCCAATGCTCTCATAGAGGACTAGCTTGAGATGTAGTGTTTCGTTTGTATAAATCTTGATGCTCGGGTGGGTCCTACCGCTGGTCTACAGATATATTTCAGGCTACTGGCGATCAAGTGAGTCAATAATGGTTACAGAGTTTTACTGCACAACATAATTTCCTCCATGATGGTGGTATATAAACAAAGCTCTTTGCACATAGTGAGCATACTGTCCCATAAGTGTCAGTATGAGTGCGGTGGTGGTTTATAATAAAGACTCACAATATCGTCAGAGTCGTTTAGTTATCAATGATGGTGGCAAAGTTCGAGGCAAGCATCTGGCCACCCTTCTCGAAGTGTTTGAGCTCCACGGTGGTACTCCTCATCAGTGAAGACCTCGGTGAGGGCCTAAAAGGTTGCAGCGTCGAACACGGCCATGCAGCGGCACTAATGGCGTCACTGACGACTAGGTTGAACCTATAATGGTGCGCAGCAATCAGGAACCGAGGACTTCTAAGGCAATAAACATCACAGGTACCTGCCCATACTTGAGTACATTCTACTTGACTACATGGAGCGAGTCGAAGAGCTTGGAATGGTCGTCAAGCCAGAACTTGTCGAAATCCTCCTTCGAGATACCTTCTTTTGTCTTGAAGAGAGCGACAATGCGGACATGATCAATGCGAAGGGCCATTATCAATGGTGGATCGAAGACTGCAACAATCAGGGAAGCTATTAGTCGAGCGATAGAGGGTTTGCAGAAGATAACCACTCAGAAGTGAAAGGTATATGTGAAGAGGATGAGAGGGGCTTGTAAGTTTACGAATATTATCTCCTTGCTTTTATACCGTTCATCCTCCAATCTGCCAAGAGCGAATGGACGTATCACAAAGACAGCCACAATAGAAATTGATACGATCAAGAGGGACTAACCCAAATTCTCGCCCGTTGTGTTGAGGGTTATTCCACCGGTACGCTGATCAGATGGGTTGGCAGCAGGAAACATACTTGATTGCCTTCTCGGGTAATAGGAGACCTGGCGATACTCGACTCATGTGTCCCATCACATGGTCGGGGAAAGCTAAAGGGAGGATGTGAATTGAATGGGCTAGAATTGCGCTGATGGGCCAATTAACAAACAAGTAAATTGCTCAATGTGGCGATACCCAGGGGTGGTGTCGATATTTTTGACAATTACTGTCCCCACGGTTGTGTCAGCGCTGTATCAAGGTGTTTCTACGACTGTAAGAGGATACAATGCCAACGTTCACCGTAACATTCACAGAATGAACATGGGTATATCGACCATTTCGTACAGCCATAACAGGTACATGTACAGCCTTTCTTCTCATTGGGTCGATCATGCTGTCGATGTAAATCACTTATTTGACTTCTATTTGGTATAGATTAGCTTGCGCGAGGGATAGAGAAATTGATGCACAAACTGAGAAACGTTGAGATTGCCTTCACATATGCTTGATTATCAGTATATCGGCTGGTGTGCTCGATGGAGACAGTCACAGTAGTACGTGTTACTCAGATCGACAAACGGAGGTGCTATAATGGACTGAGTGAGAGTTAAGTGAATAAAACGCAAACGGCGTCATACCACCGGAATGTAGATGTCATAGTATGAACTTGAACTTCAAGCTTCAAGTTAGACGACCAGAGACGGCCTCGAGGCCGGATTTGTCACTGTACCATTTATGGTAGTCCTCCGTGGATTGTTGGGAACGACTCAAATCGTCTCACCATTAATCACCGCATCACTATTATGCCTCCAAAATTACATCTTTGTCAATGCCATGCCAAAGGCTGTATTGAAAGAGAAACAAGACATATCGATACGGGCCAGATCATCTCAGGAACATACTTCACAATGTCGCAATACGAAACTCATCGATTAGCCGAGCTAGAATGGTCGCAGCATAACGCTCAACTGCAATTCGAGAGCTCCGTGATTACCAGAACGTTGGAAACTCGCAGATTTTCTGCAGCAGAACAGCATTGGACACAAGAACGCGATATATATGAGCCAGAAGTCTTGGGACAAGGTCGGTTCTGTTACCACTATCATCTCTTTGTTGATTCAGTTCTTGGACTATACATTAGACCATCATTCAATTCCCATTTCAAGTACATATCAGGCTGCGACTGAAAACGAACAAACGAATGAAGAGAGAGAAGTTGAGCAGATGCTTGTCGATACGGAGGACAGTGATAAACCTGCTCTCCCCACTGGTGCACAAACCTCGGTATACGGAACTTCTCCTGCAATTCTGCGGTCGATCAATGATCTTCAAAATATTCGAAATGACTTCCTCTTTCAGAAGTCTCAATTCCGGTACCCAACGCTGACTTTTCACCCTGACCCCAAATCGCCACACGAGCCAGTACCTCGCCTGACCTACACTAACAGAAAGGGGTCTTCTAACGCAGAGCACATAGGGTTTCAAGAAAGAATGGAAAAAATGATTCTGGCTATTGATAGGATTGATAGCCATGGGGAGGAAACAGTGCAGTCAACGAGAAGAGGTCTTATACAAGAACTTCAAGACTATCTTACCTACCTTGACGGGATCAAGAAAGAGCAGTGGCTTCGTCAAAAAATGGAGCTAGGTTTACTACCGGGGCACAGTGGTGATCGTGTCAATAATTCAGTGCCCTCTGTGGCAAATACCTGTAAGTTTGCCAGTCGGTGCTGCTCTTCTTGTTTTTTTATATTCATTCTCCTTATCCACAGCTCGATTTTTTGACTCGCGCTTGACCTCAATGCCCACACCCATCCTTGCTTCCCTACTCACTGCATTGATAATATACCTTGTCTCGGGTGTCTCTAGGACAGGGTCAAACTTCGTACTCAATGCGTTACATGCCATTGTGGCTATGACATGTTTCTACTGTGCGGGTAGCTCTGCACAAGGATCCACAATTCCTGCGGATATCCAGCCGCTAACGGACAGTGTTAACTGGCCTAAAGATATCCGTGCAGTGATTCGAGAGTTCAATATTGACCCTGAGATATCGCAATACGCTTGTTGCCCAAAATGTTTTGCTTTATATCCTGCAACGGAATCCCAAGGGGAGTTGCAGTATCCACTCACATGCACCCATCGCGAAACTCCTGGCAGTCCAACCTGTGGGGCTAAACTGTTAGAGGAAAAATCGGGGGGCATTGCTAGCGATGAAGAAGTTCTCGTAGGCAAACAGCCCATTCGTCGGTTTCTATATCAACCCCTCAAATCATGGCTCGCTAGGTTTTTATCAAGACAAGGAATAGAGGACCATCTCGAAAATTTACCAAAGCGTACTTTTACTCAGCGCATGCGAGACATCTGGGATGGCAGTGTTCTCACATCGTTCAAAGGATCTAGCGGAAAATGGTTCTTCGAGGCTCGCAATGGAGAACTACCGCTTGCATTTAGTTTGTCTATAGATTGGTTTAATCCCAATGGACGAAAGCGACAATCGAAATCTATATCTATCGGCGTCATGTATATGGTCTGTTTGAATCTTCCCGTACACCTACGTTACCGCATCGAAAATGTTTACCTGGTGGGTATAATTCCTGGACCTTCAGAGCCGTCTTTGAACCAAGTTAATCACCTTTTGCGACCTCTAATTGACGATCTCTTGCGCTTTTGGAGCCCGGGCGTTTTTTTCTCTCAAACAGCTAAGCACTTATTCGGACGTTTGGTAAAATGTGCTGTTATCCCTTTGGTGTGCGACATGCCTGCCCACCGCAAAATCGCTGGATTCACTGGTCACGGCGGCCATTTCTTTTGCTCATTCTGTCTACTTGACAAGGATGATATTTCCAACACGGACTATCTGAGTTGGCCCCGTCGCACTTGGGAAGCGCACTTGGAGCTTGCTCAGCAATGGAGAGATGCCCCTACAGAGGCCAAGAGACACGAAATCTGGAGAGCTTCTGGTGTGCGGTGGTCCGAGCTCCTTCGGTTGCCTTATTGGAACCCTATGAAGTTTGCTACCTTGGACGCTATGCACAATCTGCTGTTGGGCCAATTGAAGCGACACTTGACTGTAATATGGGAGATGTCAGCTCTCGCAGATGATCCCAATGACCCAGCAAAACGTACGAAACCTCACAGCCCTGAGGAGCAAGCTGAGGAAATTTCCGGAACAATTAAGGCGCTCAAAGCAAAATCTTTGACCCGTCTCAAGAGCTATCGATTAGGTTACTTGATTACCCTGGCCCAAGTGAATGGAGTAGTAGTCGATCGTTCGATCACGAAGCCTGTAAAAGCAGATTATGCAAATGCCCTCATACAATGGGTATGCTCCAAGTATT
The DNA here is from genome assembly GCF_000218685.1 of Serpula lacrymans var. lacrymans S7.9. NCBI lineage: Eukaryota > Fungi > Basidiomycota > Agaricomycetes > Boletales > Serpulaceae > Serpula > Serpula lacrymans. Next base: position 1,481,250 of record NW_006763300.1, read on the forward strand.
TTGCGTCTATAAAGTCAAGTTCTCACCAAACCTTTCTAGTGGTCGGATGTTTCCACCCGAGTTGAGATCAAGGTGCCTTCCCCGTACCACGAACCAGTCGTAGATTTATCCAAACCCGTGTCACCATCCAACGCGATCATGAATAAGGGTATCCTGAAGGAAATATGGTTCGATATGGCTAACACTATTATCCCCTCCTGGATGACCCGCGCTCCAAGGAATTTGGGTAGTGTTAACCAGGGTTATGTCAAAGCTGACCAGTGGCGTACAGCCTGCACTGTTAATTGTGTTATTTCGTTGATCAGACTTTGGGGACATGCTGAAGCAAGCCAGCGAGAAAAAAACATGCTCGATAACTACTTGGCACTCGTCATTGGTGTGCGCTGGGCAACTATGCGCTCAACGTCAGCATCACATATCCATATCATCCAGCAATCGTTCCATCGGTATCTGACTTCTCTAATATCATTATATTCCTCAAATGTTCTTGTAACAAACCATCACGCAGCACTGCATCTAGTGGAGTGCATGGAGTCATTCGGTCCAGTTCATGGCTGGTGGTCGTTCCCCTTTGAACGGTACATTGGCGTTATGCAGAAAACTAATACGAATAATAAGCTGAGTAAGTACCTTGCTTGTCTAGTAATTGTAGCGAGCTCACTGTGCATCCAGGGGATATGGAACTCACATTCTTCTTATCCTTCTGTCGTGGAAGTAATCTGAAGGCATTAATTTTTGAGAGCAGCCTTCGTGATGGCCTCCGTGACGCTGTGGATCATTTCAAAACACTATTCGAGAAATACTTTGGATCCAATTTTCATGGAACCCTTTTGAATGATTTGCAGACCCTTAGTGCGGCAGAAATCTTGGACGAAGGCACATACGATAGTTCCGCCCTCAGACCACTTTCAAAAGAGGTGTATAGAAAATTATTACATTGTATCCAGCACGAGTCGGCCACACCACAGTACTGTACAGAAGACGATCATACGACGTTAGGAGCGATACCCATAAGTCCCATGGTACAGCAGCGTGATAGGATCACCTTCCGAGGGATCAGTTTCACGACAGGGAAGAAATCCATCGGTGACTCAATGATCCTGTATAAATCTGATCGTGAGGCAGAGGCACACGCAGGAAAAATTGATGGGATTTTCGTTCATTCTCGTGCAGGGACATGCAAAAAAATCACCGATTACTTCATGCTCGTAAAGCCTTTCCGACCATTAACACCTCTCGAAGCTACATTCGACATCTACAGGCAATACCCGCTTCTGGGTGTTCGTTTGTATCATGATGAGTTTCTAACGGAATCAGTCATCATCAAAGGTTCAGACATTGTGAGCCATTTTGCAAGCTGTGAGTATAAACACTATGGCAATGGTGACTTTCCTTCTGGCCGATACCGTGTAGTTCTCTCGTTAGACCGAGTAAGTCCTATAATTCTCATCCATCCCAACAAGATTTAATCCTAGCCAATACAGAATTAAACGTTCATACAAATATTAAATGATACTGTACATAATTGCAATATACTGATATCCCAAAGCTGGCCCCTGCAGGCCTGGCAACGCAAGAACAGTGACATTGAAGGCATCAGGTCAGCTCCTAATCAATGCTCATGCAGACCCCAGTTAGCTCCCAACGATCAGAGGTAAGTGGCAGCGCAGCGAAAGTAGCGCAGCGTGGCCAAGCCTTTGTGAACCAGCCGCGTGACAGCGGGTCGAGTCTTCAATGCTGGAACTTAAAACTGACGATTTGTGAAAGAACCGCCACCTCTCTTCTCTTCTTTGATAAGATGGGAGAAGAAGAACAATCATAGATCTTCGGGCTTTAGCTGCATGCTAGCCTGTCTCCGCCACTTTCGATATTTTGAAACTTGGTAGTATAAAGCCGAAGTCACGACCACACCAGAGCTTAGCGTACAAGGACTGTGATAGTTTGCCTGAGCGGGGCATGTTGCTCACAAATAAAGGTGTGTACTGACATTGGGGCTCTCAGCCTTGATCTCAATAAACCGCCTCGGAACCAAAGGTAATACGTTAGAACAAAGGACAGAACTAATGCATTGAAACAAGTTAGGCTGATACATGATTGAATAATAGAACTCAAGTGGTGTTTGGGCATGCCGTTCACTCACAATCTTAGGCAATAGCAGTACAGCTGTTGCATACCTTGTAATACTTGAATCTGGTGGTTATCGGCCGAACTGATGATCCCGCCAAAAATATTAGGTTCACGCCCATATCCGTGGTAATTCGGAATAGCTACCACGCTTTCTTGCCCGTGGTGACAGGAATTGGCAGAACCTCCGGCGCTGCATATACTAGGGATGTATTATCAACGCGCGGTACTCCCCCATAAATGATATATGCTATTGATAGTTGGTGCTTATTTCCAACGATGGTAAGTAGTAGGTGACGCTCATGGTCCAGGTGGACGCTCCGCCTTTTCTTGTACAGTTTTTGCTGATCCATCTCCCATAGAACTAGATCTATCTTGGATCGAAGAATAGCATCATCTAGGTAGATGGATATGATCATGGGAGTCATTTTTATATATAAACTTCTAGGCTGTCATCACTTTAAAGTCCTGACTCAAGGGTCACAGCAAACCTTCATTCAAGTTCCCCTCAGGTGTTGTTGATCCAACCTGAAGGATCATTCCAAGCACAAGGTCTTGAGAAATATGGGGCTTATTTCTGGCGTAGAGGCTGTCGAGGTTGGGGACAAAATGCCACTGTTGGATGCATAGTTAAGCTATAACTTTACCGCAAAAAATCCATTCTGATCTTCAGTCTATTCTACCGCATTGTTGACCCTACTATGGAGACGATCGACGTCAAGGCCTCAGTTCGGGACTCATCGCTTCGCAACGAAGACCTAACCATGGGTCAGATCACAGTCGCCATTCATCCCAGGGGGATTCTGACTTCAAATAGTCTATCTGAAATATAAGATCTTCATTCGATAAATCTTGCATAAACTATTCGACGCGAAGTTTTATAGCCCCACGCTGCTTTCACGGGAAACGCTACGTATCATTATGTTGGAGTCCAATATAACTACTACGACACCCACACAAGCTTTCCGTAAGGTGTCTTTGCCTCGCCTGTCTTCCTTCCTTCTGAAACCCGAAACGCAACTTCATAGATTCCTGGTCCTTTATTTTGGAGGGCCTCGCGCTCTTCTTCATTGAGAGGTGTACTAAGACGCAGTCGTGGCTTAACCAATTTGTAGCTGGCCTTCGTGCTCCCTGGTGCCTCCAGTTCCCATACTGATTCTGTTGAAGTGGCGGAAACAGGCGAATTCCCAGTAACAGACGTTAGCTGCGCCGCGAGGCTCTGGAACGACGCATGTTCGACCAAGACACGGACATATGCGACTCCCAGTACACCTGAAGGGTGCTGTGCGTTAGAAGGGGGATCGACAGGCACCTGCACGTTGTGTTTCAAAACCACACCACTGACTTGACACAACAAGGCGAAACCTGCTCACCCTCCACTTCCGCGCTGTAATATCACCACAGAAGAATGGCAGAGCCCCCCTCCCATGTTTCTCATCGGGTGCGGAGATCACCCATTTCAATACTTTTCCATCTTCACGCACTCTCCCCCCAGCTACCTCAGTTGAGTATGTCACCCCACTGCCATCTTGCTTTCCACGTTCGTTGATGAGACTGGCAATTGATGCAGACGACGATCCCAAGAATGCAAAATCTATCCATCCAGGATCTTTGTGTGACCACGGATTCGCTGCGCGTTTCTCGGCATCAGGTGAACCTGGTGGGTAATGAGAAGCAGGATGCGTGAATGCAATAAGCTCCAGGTAGGCGTCATCCCCTAGTATCTAGGCCAAAACTTGGTGAGGAGAAAAGCAAGTGACTATTATCAAGCATACAACAAGAGCATTGGCAGTTAACCCTCCCGCATGAGTTCCTCCTGGTATAACGCTGAGGGAAAGTGTCATGCAACTTATTAGGTCTCTTTCAAGCAATTTGTAATCTGAATGCGCACTTAAATCCCAGTTGTCTAAATTGTTGTGAAACCTCCTGTACTGATCCAGGAGGCGTGAGATGTACGATATGATCGAGGATATTAGTTGGTGGAAGTGACATGCCAGTGGAAGGAGAGACAACCAGTCACTTTTTGCACGTAGTTGATAGTACACAGTTACAATAGCTGACTATGACCAACTAAAAGTCAGTCAAGTGACTATTTCGTATGTATATATATAGTATCACTGGGTTCGATAGTATGGCGTGCTCGCATGAAGACTAATGGTCATCGATCATATCTCGTGAGCCATAATATAAAAAATATTGTAATTGTAACAATGCGGAACTGGCGGCAATGGTGTACATCATAATGTAAGAAAGAGACCCGGATAGGCTCATTATCATACAATCATATTTCAGGCAAGTTTGGCATAGCCCACTCGTGCATTTCCAACATCGAAAACAGTGTAGACATTCCGCAGAAAGGTATCGCCTAGTACCCATACATCTAGAATAACAAACAATTTTGAGTGGCAGATCAAGCATTCAGTTTCAGAGAATATTTACCTCCGACATCATCATGAGCTGAAATAACTCCCACACAAGTCTCTCCGCTGGAGTCGTAGGGACCAAGATCGAATGTATCTTTGGACAGTGCAAACGTAGTACCACCTAGTGTCACGCTGACGGTGGGCATGGAACGACAGGGCACTGCATCACGAGCATTCCAATATTATGAGTGCACAAAAGGACGGTCTAGGCCACAGCTTACAGGTGTACAAACCACCGCCGACATCCGTTCCATTAATAGCGTTGTAAAACTGACTGACATTGGAGGTGTTGGCGAGAATAACTGTAGTTGCAGTGTCGATGAGACCAACCACGCCGTTGATAATTCGCTTGCCACCGACGTTTAGACCATCTACGTTGACTTGCCAAAACCCCTGAGATACCATGTATATCAGAATAGAGAGGAAATATAAATTTTTCATGTAGCTTTACTTACATCACTGACAACAGATGTGTAAGTGAATTGACCTTTGTATAGCTCGTGGTTCACTGCACCAAGGCGCAGTTAGCCGGATCCGCACGACCCAAGTTGAACAGCAAAGATGGGTTTAGCGACACACCTTCTGTGACAAGTGTTTCAATGATAGGAGTGTCAGATTGTACCGATACACCCGGCCTAGCCTTGAAAGCCAAGCCTATAAAGTTATGAGGAGTGTGATCATTTTGGCAGAAGGCGCCAGAGTATTTCTCTACGACACTTATATTTTGAGTCTTAGCCTATCGTTATCATTTTCAGCGTGAGCTGCGTAATCGATAAAGAGACGACTAACGGTGTACCCGGCAATGGTGACAGTGTCAGAATATTTCTCCCCGGAAATCGTATAGTTCTCACCAAATAATTGACTAGTAAACGCGTCTCCCAGACGTGTACTTTTGGAACTTAAGTTCGGATTGTATTCGTTGTGCCCATCGCAGGTCGACCCGGATCCAGCCACAAGGAAAAAGTTGCCAGCAGAATCGAAGTCAACTATTACGCGTCATTAGAAAATCAATATAGTAAAGTAGAACGAGTGAAGATACACAGACCTGCACACACAGACGCAGGGCTACCAACCGAGATGTTCCCATACCAAACATTATGATAGTCGATAAGGGGAACGACACCAGTGTTCTCTTCATAGGCTGCATACCCTTGCCTTATCTTCCTGAAGTTTTTTGTGGTGAATAGTGGCTCGAAGGATAGTGAAGAAAGTGGAACAGCATCCAAATCAATAGACCCCTCGGAATCGTACAGACTAGACCTCTTCCTGAGAGAAACTGGGACGCCATCCAGCTGAGGGAGAGCCAAGGCTAGGATAAGTAGAGTGGAAAAAGTTACAATGGCTGCCAGAAGCATGATTTCAAGGCAAAAACACTTGCGCATCCATCAAGACACTGAATCTGCTTTATATTCGGTGCTGGGTCCATACCGCAGTTAAGTACCTTGTTAGGAGAGCCAGAGACTCACGAAAAGGGTCTCCAAGAGTATTACTGGGTGGATCCTGTAGAGATTCACGAGGTGATCTCAGCGGGAACAGAATCGCTATTAATTAAAGAATCTAGGAGTACAAGGAGAAGATGAACATACCTCAGCGGGAACAGAATCGCTGAGGTCTTAACTACGAGAATGGTCTGTATACATATGGTCATGCAGAATGCCAACATGGAATGCCTAAAGTGCGGAGTACGAATAACGAGAGTCCAGTTGACGCTGGAACTCAACAGATCCAAGTGCCAGACAACGGTAGAGCCTCACTAGTGCGCCGATTCCGCTGATTATCGAAGATGACGGGATGCCAGCTGAGGGCCAGCTCCAATCAATCTAGCCTAAACTCAGTTGTAGTACACTTCGATGATAGTATATAACACGGACCGTGAACTTGGAAAAAAAAGGAACATAAGCCTATATGTACAAACTTCAGTGATCTGGCACTTTTGGAGCTGTGGCGGATTGATACAATGTGCCGCCGATAGCATCGCACACTCTCTAAGAGTCTAATTGGGAGGGGTCCATAATATTTATATTAGTCCATTATTACTGTCAAGTCCATGTGGTCAGTCACATCTGCGAGATTTTTTGCCCTAGTGTACCCATATCACCATTTGCTATTAGCTCATATCCCATATGTATACACACTTTAGGCCAGCTGGGCATATCCCACCCGCGAATTTCCAACGTCGAAAACAGTATAGACGTTCCTCAGGAAGGCATCGCCAAGAACCCAGAAGTCTGTGCGAGTTATCAAAAGATGGTTCAGAATGGTGATAGGCTCGATACACACCTCCGATACCATCATTAGCTGAGACAGCTCCTACACAAGCCTCACCGGTGGAGTCGTAGGCACCGATATTGAACGTGTCAGGCGACATGGTGAATGATGTACCACCTAGCGTTATACTAATAGAAGGCATGGAATCGCAAGGCACTGCATGTAAGGATATTCAATACCATCATCTACATGCATAAAAAGATATCGTTGGCTGGCTTACACGTATACGAGCCACCCCCCACATCTGTTCCATTAAGAGCACTGTAAAATTGATTGACGTTGGAGGTGTTGGCAACGATGAGTGTAGTTCCAGTATCGATGATGCCCGACACGCCACCGATAATCTGCGCATTGTTTGCATTTAGACTATCTATGTTGATCTGCCAGTACGCCTGTAAAAAAACAAAAACAAAAAAAACAAAAAAACAGTCAGTGGTGAAGCATGCTGCTTTGATCATTCAACTCACCGCAAAAGTTACAGGTGTGTATGTGAAAGAGCCTTGGTACAGACTTGGGTTCGTCCCACCGATACACAATTCCGAGCCAGAAGATGCAAGTTTGAAGGCAAAGACTGGCTCGGGGAGAACTCCTTCTGACACAAGCGTTTGAAAGACAGGATTGGCACCATATACCGAGAGTATTGGAAAAGCCATGCCCATCAAGCCATCAGGAGGAAACTGACTTTTAGTAAAACTACTGGAGTATTGGTTGGCGACACCTAAGGTCTGAGATGTAGCCTATCAAGATTATTTTCAACAGCATGCGTGAGAGTGAAGAGGAAACTACCAACAGTGTATCCTGCGATTTGAACAGAGTCAGAATATTGCTCTCCTGAGACTGTAGAGCCATCCCCATAAGAAAGACTGAATGTCCGTCCTAGATCTTTGCTCGTAGAGCTTGCATTTGGGCTATATAGTGTATGCCCGCCACAAGTTGACCCGCATTCTGGACCAGGCAAAAACAAATCACTACTTCCTGTATCGAAATCAACTATAATGCCATGTAAGATTGTTGGCGAAGTGAAGATAAACGGCTGACGGACCAGTATACAAAGAAGGAAGAGTGCCAACTAATATGCTCCCATACCAGCGGTCATTACTATCGTCAATTAGAGGGATAGAACCTGAGACACGTTTCGCAACTTGAGGTCTTGTCTGAGGAAATTCGACGCCTGCGTTCTCTCCATAGGCTTCAAAACCTCGCTGTATTTTCCTGACGCGTTCACACAAGGAAGCAGTTATTGAGAATGTCAGTAATTCACGACATATGCGCTCACCATTCGACTCTTGATATGTGAGCATGGACAGCGTCCAGGTCAACGGTCCCATCAGCATTCCTGAGGCTGGACCGCTTATTGAGAGGAATTGTTGCGGTACGCAGTGGCTGGGGCAGTGCGCTGACCAGGAAAGGTAGGACTACGAAAGGTAGGATGGGTTTCAAATACATAAGGTAAGATATTGATATTCTCAAGCTAGGCAAGTACTTTGTAGTTCCACAAAGGAATGGCCCAAGCTTTATAGTGCGCAATGCACTGAAATCGCAGTGTCGGACAACGAGGCAGACCTAAACATAAACCGGGGTGCGGTGGGCACATGTGGTGTATCCATACCCGAGAAGAACGAATGTAGCATGGGCAAAGCGTGTTTTCAGCCTCGACAGTACGGAATAATATGTCGGATCAATAAACGGACTGCAGCGATGCCAGTAGTCTCCAAGTCTATGCCTTTTTGAAACAAACTTCAGCTGCCAATGCTTGTGCTCTGAAAGAAAAGGGAGCTTACCGTGACTATAATACTACTATGATGAACTGCCGAATACCATGTAGTGGTTAGGGTGTGGTATTCATCACTCTTTCATTACTGACACGACATAACAAGAGTTGATCACGATTAAGTTACACTGGCCTCAGGCTGGCAGTAAGCAGTTGCCACTGGCAGTGGTAAACAGACAAGTGAAGCATCCTCGCACGCCACATAGTTATAGCTCACTTCCAGCTCTTCCGTTTCATACTAATAGCTTGCTGGTAGCGCCTTGTATAGCACCATCCTTAATCCAACCGTACAATATCATTCAATCAACTATCTCGACAAACATTATCTTGTATTTGTCATCAAGCAATTGGAGGGTGTGTATGTATCTTTTGCCATATTATACACACCACGGTTTGTAGTCCAGGTTTGTAGAGTGAGTTATTTTCGATTTGTAGTGTTTCAAACGAATTCGACAAGGGGTAAGTGTAACGTTTCGTTGCCCAGTAAGTTATACCATAGATATGGAATCGTTAGTCCGTGGGGGTGCCACAAGACTATGGTATTGCGATTTGTTTTGTGAATTTCCACACGTATAGCCAGCGGCAATCAAGACTCTAGTTTCACAGACGAGAAGCTTGCAAGTCCAGCTAAGTGCTTCCTGAGATCGCCAAGCTCGCGATTCGCAGCCTGGGCAGAGTGTAAGGCTAAATCACGCTCGTCTTTCACTACACAAAATATTAGCCCAAATGTGATAAAGAATGGTAATTCGCACTTGTCTGAAACTCTCTCTCCGACCTCTCGTTGTGGGCATGATGTATTGAAGCAATAGTGCGCTTGGCCTCATCACTCTCATGCCTAAGACCGCTTATTGTTGCTATCATTTTCCGGAGCTCTTCTTGAAGATGTCCATTTTCCTCGCGCAATCCAATGTCCACCTCCCTTAAATGCTGCATTTCTTTAGCCATCTTCTGCAGACTTGCTTGAGCCTGACCATGTTCCTCGTTGAGTCGCGCATATTCCCGTACTACACTGCTCAAGTTTCCACAGAGCTGTTCGACTTGCTTTTGTAGGCGATCGTCTCCATCCTGGTGCTCTGCATATGTTCCTTCAACGTGCGCAGGGTTGTCCATCACCTGCCTTAGCTCGCGTTGTATTGTCGACATATCCTCAGCTGTTGCTCCACTGAGATGCCATAATCCATTGATACCTTGAGGTGGATTACTCATAACAGTTTGCAGCTTAGAGGAACTACCTGTGAATATGATGCAGACGACATCATGAAATCATACTGAATGTGGAAAGCAGGATATAGACGCACTTTCAGAAAATCCCGAGGCGGATCTAGGGCAGTCAGCCGGGTCTCTGTTGCCTACCGCCGAGCTGACTGATACTGGGGAAGCTGGTGTTTCATCGACCGATGGACTTCTATCTTGCCTTGCCTTTTTACCCTTTAATTTTGGTTCTGCGTGCTCATGTTCGTCCCTTTTTCTCTTCTGCGCTTGAGGTTCCGCGGAATCTTTAAAGCCAGAGTTCATTTGACTGACTAGATCTATTTTTCTCCAGACAGCTCGACCGCCACTGAGTTGATAGCTCTGATGTTTCTCGCTCCACCTAGGTGACTCCAATGCATAACCTGACAAGTATGGGTGATTGCATTTTTCGATTGCTTTGTTTGAACGACCAACACGCTTCCACCCATCGACCTGGCCAATATAAATTGCACTGCAAACTCTACGAGAGCTATTTGAATCATTTTCGTCACGTTCGCCGAAATCATAATAGATATCGCCAGGGTTGCCTACTATCCGTTTAGGAGGACCACGCCCTTCGACGGAAGAATACGGTACATCGGAGAACTCGTCGGTGGTGTGATTGAGAAGTTTGAACAAGCTGTGGGGATAATCTGATGGTGTCAGATCCTTCGGTATGGTGATCCATCTGAAGCGCTTGCTTTCTATTTGTGGGTGTTCGTACCGCTCAGGATAGTCCATGCATGGAACGGGGAGGTCGGAAAGGCGAACGCGGCCGTGGCAGAGGTTCTTGGCCGAGTGTGACGAACCATCGCTCGCGATTATATTTTGAGGCCCATGTCTAGGGCCCTGGTGTATTCAGAATATCAAGAGTGTATTTTAATTGGTCACTTTTAAGATTACCTTGGGGATAGTACTTGTTTTCTATATTCTCAAATAGTTCAATTGATGAAGACTCAGATGAAAAGTAGAATGACCTTGGGGTGGACCCGAGTAGATTTTCTCGCGTGTTCTCCTCGTGAACTACTCCCTTTCATGACTCTCGCTGCGATAATTTGACGTGTAGTTGGACGGCCAATGGTAGTCATGACAAGTCCAGCATAAGCCTAAGATGACGCGCAAGCTGGACTAGACTGACCTCATAGGTGATTGACAATACAAGGGGAAGGATGCGCGACTAAAAGTGAAAGCACGAAATGTATTAGTTATGGAACCAATAGTATAATCTGCATCAGTACGGGGGATAACTGGATATTGAGTGGTGGGTATCGGCGTGACCTAGATGGAGAGATAGTCCTGGAAATGATTTATTGTACGCCACATTATGTCGCACAGTGTACTTACCCAATAGCTAGACAGAATCTGAAAGGTGGAAAGGATATGAATGATGGTGGTCACTGTCAGAGCCTTGAGCCTGAGTATCCCCGTTGGATTACCAGATTAGGAAAGCACCAATAGGTTCGACACTTTCGTTTCATTCTTCACCGTACAAATTTCATCAGTATTTCCATAGACTAGGTATGATGCACTAGCAAGAATCCTGTTGTGGATATATACAGGTCTGAAAAGAACATGGCTGGTAACTGCTCATTCAGAGACGAAAAGAACAGGAAAGAGATTAGATTGACTCGGATGTGTCTCACTGAGACAAAGCATTATCTCGATGCTGACCACATCACAAGGAGGATATTATTATGTATGCTGTATGGGAAGGTGATATAAAAGGGTCTCATACATATTGTCAGCAGAACAAATAAGCTCGACAGGACACTGCAGTCTCGAACACAAACCAAATCATCCAACATCCATCTCATCTGATCTGCCATTTTCATGAATAGTCCGTCGATTCGACCCAGAACTATTGGTCGGCACCGCATGATCAAGCTCTCTCCTTATGCTCTCTTCAATCCCATCATACACACTCTTCGACGGAAGACCCCAGATCCTTCCAGGGCATTCCTTCTCCTTGTCCTCAAAAACCGCACCAACAGCATCAACCCACTGTCGTCGAGTCTCCACCAGTTGCCTCAAATGATCCGACACAACCAGTTTATTCTCGTCGTCTGGACCCAGCCCAAGTGCTGCGGGTGACGGTGGAGGGATACTAGAAACGCTCCCTAACCCAACCCCATTTGGTTCAGCTCCCTTCTTCTTCTTCTTGCTAAGTTTTGGGCCGTCTTTCTTTTGCAGCTTGGTGTACAACGTAGTAATATTCTTGTCAAGAGACTCGCGCACGTCAAGATATTCTTGATAGCCAAGCCGATCACGAGAAATAGCGGCGAGACGAGCCCTGCGTGCTTTATTCGTCGCAACCACTGTCCGAAGCTCGCGTTGCGCTTGGCGTAAAGCAGTCGCTATTGGGTCATCCACTTTTTCGGAATAGTCGGGCTATGATTTCTTTGCTTTCAGCAGGCCGCTGGAAATGGAAACTTCCACTTACTGTGCCGTCTAAAAGCCCATGAAAGCGCATGGTATCCTGAATCCTTTCTTCCAAATCTACTACATTCATCTTCTCTTTTCTCGCAGCCGCTGCCCCACTTCCTCCTGGCCGTCCTTCCATTGCGTCCTCTGCTGCTTTCACTCCTTTCCATACTGTTACGTCCGGCATTGGAAGCAAAGCGCTGACCAACCGCTCCGTGAGGGGACCATGACTTCTCTCCTCAACCAGTAGATCAGATTCCATTAAAGTCGATGGATCCCACTTTTGGCCAGGAGATAAGGTCGAACCCTCTCCGGCTCGAACAGGGGGGAATCCAGGAATCGGGGCCCCATATGCGGTCGTATCCATTTCTTCCCAAACCTCCGTGTAATGCCTGCCCAGTTTTGGTATAACATAGGGCTCAACTTCGTCAGCCGTGAATTCCATAAATCCGATATCTTCCTCTTTGATGCCTCGTATCCACGGCTCCACGCTAGCATAAAATGTACTAACAAGCACCTGTGAGGGCTGCTTTAATTTGCTGAAGTCTTCTGTAACATCTATAGGTTTACTTGGTCCGGGAACAGGGGCTGAAGTTACTGGAGGCCTTGCGGGAAGAAGCTGAGATGGCGGCGGAACACTGAAATCTGGACCAGCAATGGGCTGCATAGACAATGTCAGATTAAATAAGAAGACGTAGATCGGGTTGCCCTACTTTAGGATGCATGATCGAGGCAGATGAAACGATTTTAGATGGTTTGGGAGGGAAAGGTGGCGCGAATGGTACAGGAGGAGACGTTTTAATGGCACGCTGGGAATCTTGATAAAAAGTCAACAAAAGAAGAGTCATTAGAATTAACGGGTCGACTTACCAACTTCGAGGTCACTATCTTCATCTCGTTTCCGTTTCTTCTTCTTTTTCTTGAGCTCATCCGTTAATCTGAAAATGGTGCATTTTTAGGTTTATGCGGCGATCACTCCTCTCACGAAAACTTACGGCCTTCGGGGGTCCATAGAGGATCTTGAAGAAGGGGGGAGCGACGAAAGTGGGATTGGTGATGGCCGAGCCTTTGAAGGAACATTATGCGGCGAAGTAGAATATTTGCCTTCGTCGGTTTCAGGCATCGGTGTGACTGGAGGGTATTAAGCGATGCGGCCAAAATATGCACACGAGCAGGTACGGGATTCGTATTGACATCGAGTGAAGTTCCGTTTGCGCGAAGTGGCACGACATGGGAATTGCGACCAGACCAAAGCAGTCGGGGTATCGGTCCAGATATGTAGAAAGCGGTTGAAACGCCAAAGGATATGCCAGCAAATGTGCCGAATATGAAAGAGCGTGCATTGGTGGAAATAATGATCGGAAACCGCGATGAGAGTTAGCATATAGAGGTAGCAAAATACACGCACACCCACGCTCTCGTTTGACCTTATCAATAGCCCTAGCTTTTCCTTTCTCCCGCTCTTTTACTCGTCTCATAGATTCTTCAATAACCTTCAGGTCTTCGCCAGCCTTCTTCGCCCTTTCCATCGTCTTCTGCTTCATATTTCTCAGTTCCGAAAGTAGGTTTTCCAGTTCTTCGGTTGGAGGAACGGCCTCGGATGAGTTTTTTAGTAATAAAGACCGTGCATTGACTGGAGGAGTGTATGGAGACAGCTTGGACGACATTGCGACGTTCCCGAAGTCAAAAGCCTCTCCGGGATCGAAATTTCAGTACCTAAAGGATTCCCCGCTATCCCGCTCTTGTATCCTGCCTGTAAAAGAAACCTAAAGAGGCAGAAGCAGGCCTGTCGCGATATCCAGATGGTCAGAATCAAGTACGGGAACAAGGTGTGAACAAGGTTTACGCCGTATCATGAGCGTCAATGCCACGCTTGTCCTTGTTTACCACCAAAAACAGGTTCTCACGGTTACAACTATTATAGCTTCCAAGGATTGGCCTTCAATTTGCTAAAGGTGTACTTATACCGCGACCAAACTTTTTGTGCGCGACACTATTGCATGTTAGGCCACTTCGCAATTCATGGAAGAAACGCGGAATGGGAATAATACTCCACCAGATATGACTCAAGGTGTCGAGCTCGCCGACCTGCAGGACGTCGCTGTTACGCCCAACCCTCGATACCAGGACGGCCCCACTCAGTATGGACCCCGGGAAAACCTTCAATATGACGACTTAGAGGATATAGATGATGGAAGTGCAGCTCTGCTAGGCACAGCGGGTAGAACAAGAGGCACTGAACGGTATAGAGATCGTCCGAACGGTATTTGGCCTCAAGTCAAGGATATTGTCATCGAAGTAAGTGTCTCTTGAATATACGGTTACTGCCTGTAAATCTTGTTAATAGAGTGCACCAACACTCATGCTCACTACTGTCGGCTTATTGTTCACCGGCGAACTGCTCGATCATGTTTCTGTGAGTGGCCTACATGGATGTCTGTATTCGTCCATTTTTAACTGTGAACTAATTTTAGCGTTGGAGAGCAATGCAGACCATTGACGAACTGATTATAATTATTCCCGTGGTTCTTAATCTCAAGGGAAACCTGGAAATGAATCTTTCTGCGAGGCTTGGAACAGCAGCCAACATCGGTGAACTCGATGATCCCATTACAAGGCGAAAAATTATACTTGGGAATTTATCTTTACTCCAAGTGCAAGCTACTGTGGTGTCTTTTGTGGCCGCCTGTGTTTCCGTTATTGTCGGCTCTATAGTTCAATTAACAGCATCATCTGCCATCGCCTCTACGCCAGACTTCGACAGCGGTAACACAAACAGCACTGTTTTCCACTATGCTAGACTACCTCATCGTCCCATGCCACCACATGATTCAAAGTTAAAATCCGGATTAACGGAGTCAGTGCTAGTTTATTTCATTGCTGCATAATACCTGATAGGACATGTTAAATAGGTTTACCATGGTAGCGTCGAGCGCCATGTTATCTACCTGTATATCGAGCGTAATCCTTGGGTCTTTCATGTGTACCCTCATTGTCTTGTGCCGACGGTTTGGTCGCGACCCAGGTAAACAACTTATTGACGTTCAATATCACTAAATCCTATACTCCAAATGATCAGATAACATTGCACCACCAATAGCTGCATGTCTGGGCGACCTGGTAACGCTGTGTCTCATTGGAGCTGTCTCATCTGTCCTCATCACCTTCCTCAACACTTTGTATCCTCTAATCCTTGGTATTTTACTAATATTGTCAGCAATCATTTGCTTTATCTTTGTCCGTCAAAATACCTTCGTCAGGCGTCTTGTCACTCAGGGATGGTCCCCACTATTTGGCGCTATGCTCATCAGCAGTGGGACAGGAATGGTGCTAGACATTTTTGCCTCCCGATATGAAGGATTCCCACTACTTGCCATCGTGATTAGCGGTTAGGTCAACTGCTACTCGTTTAGTTCTGGTATTAACGAAAAATGGCATAGGTTTACCCGGGAGTGTTGGCTCTATCCTGGTCTCCCGTCTATCAACGGCACTACACGCTGCGGCTTCCACACGTGTTTCGTCATCGCGACATAGCAAGGAGCCTTCTCCTAGGCTTGTGATGCTCACCTTGCTACTCGTAACATTACCCATAGAGGTCGCATTCTTAAGCACGCTTCGAGCCCTTGGTTGGCTTCGTCTACCGATAATCTTTGCGCTCTTTTCTGTCGTATTTTTCTGTTGCGCGGTGAGTAACACAAAATTATATTGAACTTATACTGAACCAGTTGCAGGTGTGCACATCTCTATACCTGGCCCAGTTTTTAACCAACTTCTTGTGGTCAAGAAAACGCGATCCAGACATGTATGCATTACCAATTCATTCAGCCCTGATGGATTTAGTTGGCCAGTTACTCCTTGTACTCTGCTTTGAGATAGTAACAGCATTAGGTGTCTATTAATTGCTTCATCAGACTGAGCATATCACTACGCGGATAGCATTTAAGTTAGATAACGTATCTCATAATTATCAGATATTATTTGTACGTTCTATAAGACGTCAGTGTTCCTGATCGTTACTCCAGCTGCTTCCCTCTTGGATCGGTAATGTGTTAAAGTCATTGAAAATCATCCCAGCTTTGTAGTTCTTGGGATGGAATAGATACCTGAACATGTCTATATCATGCGCTTTTTCAATCCTCTTCCTGTCCAGCACGCCCTGAGGACGATTGATTCCCTTTCAATTGACGTAAATCGGATAGCGTGTTTTAGCTGGACCAGCCCGATCAAAGTTAAGGAGCATAAAGTTGGTCGATGTCTTGTCATGTTGATCTTGCACAAAGAGATTGACATCACGAAGGTCACCATGAACGTAACCCGCAACATGTAGCTTTTCAATCAGGCCGAAGTCGGCTTACTCCAACGATCCAAGGTCCACAGCAGTCTTACGGTAATCGTTAAAGCCTCGGTAGGAGGCTATGCGCCGCGCAATGGATTGAGTAATGTCAAGGACTTCCATAACTACCATGTACTAGTCACCAGCTGATTTCTCGAAGGCGATAAGTGCGGGAGTGTGCCCTTTGCTGGCAGTTTGCTTCGTAGTTTTGATAAATCATCCATGAACTGCGCAGAATATGCTCCAGAAGCGTAACGGGAATAGGGCTGGCAGCTTCGGAAGGATGATTGCAAAGGTATTCGGTTTTGCACTGTTTAGCCGGGAATACAGATGGCTTTCCGCCAGACGAAGGGGCTTCAGGTACATGTTTTGAAATATACTCAGTTCGTTGGTAGATAGGCGAGACATTCGGCGCAGCTACAGAATCCGAATCCAGATGATGATATGAGCATTATAAAGGGAAGAGTCAACGACAGACAACTCACCGGTGGCTAAAATTTGAACAACGATGTGCAGATGGCTCTCCACAGACGGCTCTAAGAAAATTTCGGGTATCATATCAAGAGCTTTCAATGAGTCCTTTTCGTCCATAAGACTGAATTTTGCTTTAAATCGCTGTCGCGGGGATCCAGGGAGACTTTCCAAATGATCAGATCAATGGCATCTACATCATGCAATCTGTGCTCTCGTATCCTTGATCTCTCGTTTGGGGGAGGCGACATTATCCATGCTTTGAATGGAGACTGAAAATATTTTATCGCCGCCCTCGCCCAAGAGATGGCGGTTGAGATTCCATGTGTGATATATCCTAGTTGTAGGACGTAGCAGTTATCATGCTTGTATAGTCTTCACCACGGGCATGGCTGTTCAAAGTTCTCCTTCCACGCCCGGGCCCATGGGTGGTGTCACTAAGTTTCTTATTTTCGGTGATGCTGTTGTGTCTTGAACGGTTGTTCTTTCCACCAGTCACACCGCACTTTCGAATCAAATTTCACCTTGGGTTTGTTTGTCGAAACACTAGGTAACGCCTAATAAGTAATGCCTGAGTAGCCCACCACATCACACATTCTAGCACTTAAGCTTACTCACAAAGATCACATATATGAGCTAGTATCAGCAACGGTTGACGTATCAAACGACAAAAAACCTTTGGATGTCAAACTACGGACTGCCGGGTAGGAGAAGAACTTGAGCAACATATCAATGACTTAGAACTATCAGTCACATTGGAAAACTGTAGAAAATAAAAAGTGCAACAAACAGGGAAAATGCCAGTATAAATACCATCGTTTTATCTTCAAACCAGCGCTCGAGTCCATCTCCATCTCCAGCGGCGAGATGTAACACAATTAATACCTTAAGGGGTGTGAAGATTTGAATCGTTCATCTGTTCATCATCGAGGTCACTAACCAGAATTTCACTAAAGACGCATCACGAAACTGTTTTCGCCTTTTTCGTCCTTTTGGGTGTTTCACTTTCCACTTTACGCTTCTTGCTTTTTGAGGTTTTGAGGTTTCCATCGGAAGGTATAGCCCCCTTTTCAAGCGACTCCTCCTGCCCCGTGCTTCTCCCGTCACTGACTCCAACTTGAATGTCAGCTTTCCGGGAGCCATATGGCATGAAGCAATGTTTCAAAACATCCTTGGGATAAGAATGTCGTGGAGGGTTCTGTGATATGGTTGCCGAATGTGGCCCGGTCTGAGTTTGGGCGACAGATGATTCGTGAGCGGAAACAACTATATGACGGGCTATGGGTTTGGGAGCTGCAGAGAGAAAGGTTTGAGTTGAAGTTGAGCGTGCCTAGATGAAACGAGACAAGAATAAAATACCTGCATAAAGTTTCCCTCTTTTTTTACTGCGAGGTACTAGACATGATATATCCCGTAGCTCTTCACCACCGATTAAGTCATTCTCGCCTTCCCCTATAGAATATAGGTCATGTACTGCATTTTTTGAGGTTATGTTGCCTATTTTCGAACATTTTGATGAGGATGGTAGGTCGACTTTAAGACCGTTGAGGTATTTCGATTTCACCTACAAAGACACAAGAATAAGAATAAGAATAAGATACGATTCCACTCCAGTACAACTAATACTTACCGTATCAGGTACGCGTATTAGCCACAGCTCAAGGTTATCATCCTTGTTCAGAGCATCCCAATCAAGATCGTCGTCGTCGCCATTGTTCAGTAGTATTGATCCTTCTGGGGGTTTATACGCCCAATTCGGGTTGGTACCTTCATTTTTACCCTGCACGGCTGTACCAGGTGCAGATATTTGCTGCGATGACTTTTTCTTCTTTAGTTTGTCCTTAACATTCGTCTTTTTCTGCACGGGCTGAGGAGAGTCAAGCTCAGGGATGGGTGAAGACATGAGTTGAGGTTACTAGCCTCCTACCCAATCGTTCAGTGTTTCTCACCTTTGTTTGGCGACAGCCTTGGAACCAAATAACCTTCATTACTGCACTCCGCGACTTATCTTAGCCGAATTCACTTCCCACTGTAACATCCACTAACCAGGCTCTCAGAGTGATACACAGGGCTGTCTATTGTTAAGGGATCTACCATACCAATCGTAAATTATCGGATTACCAGCGCCGCGTAAAGGGGATTTTTTTTTAAATAGCGGGACACTGATATCAAGTCCACCGTTCGGCCCAGATAACCAACTTAACTCAGAAATGACTCTGGTTCTTTTGACTATTGCTGGTACAGATTCAAGTGGGGGTGCTGGTATCCAAGTATGATTGGTTATACCATTTCGTTGTCAAATCTACACTGATAGATAATCAAAGGCGGATCTGAAGACATTTACTGCACATAGATGTTATGGAGCAAGTGTTATAACCGCTATGACGGCTCAGAACACCACTGGGGTTCAAGCAGTTCATCCATCTCCACCGGAATTCGTAGCAGAGCAAGTATGCACCTTACCTCGCATTTTTCTCTTACAAAATCTTACATCGAACTGTTCAGATTCGCTCTGTTTTGAGCGATATTAATGTAGATGCTATCAAAACAGGAATGCTCTATGATACCGATAACGTGCTTTCTGTGGCAAAAACTCTCAAGCAGCACTATCAATCCCAGACCATGATCCCTCTCGTCTGCGACCCTGTTTGCGTTTCTACGTCTGGACATGTTTTACTCCATCCAGATGCCATTGAGAGCATGATAATAGAAATATTCCCATTGTCACAACTTATTACGCCGAACATTCCAGAAGCAAAACTTCTCCTTTCCAGGAGCGGGTTACCGGATGATATAACAAGTTTGGAAGAAATGCTCACGGCTGCACAAAATCTTCTCTCCTTAGGATCTCGAGCTGTCCTTCTGAAAGGTGGTCATATCCCATTAACGTATCAAGATTTATGTCGAGTAACTGCCGCTAATCCGCGTATTATTTGGGCACCTGATGATATTTATGATCAAAACATGGAGATTCTGCAAAATGGAAGGATACCTGCCGTGGACCTTGTTATTGATGTACTCTGTCAGTGCAGTGGGGAGATAAACTTGTTCCCCCGACCTCGCTTACAATCCACGAATACCCATGGGACTGGTTGCACTCTTAGTGCTGCCTTGACGTGCCAACTTGGAATGGGTGTCGACTGTATGCCGATTCTTAACTTTCTTGTTGATATCACTGACGGTGCATTCAGTGGCTGAAGCTACGAAAAAAGCCACAGCTTACACGCATTTGGCTATCGAAACAGCGCCTTCGATTGGACATGGTTCTGGCCCTTTGAATCATTTACACTCCATATTAATACGAAGAATCCCTTTGTGTGTTATGCATCTGCTCGTAATTTACTATATTGACCCTTCCGAACTTATATATAGACGATCGCAAACCAATCCTTACCCACTGACGAGATCGCTCATCCAAGGTACCGCAAGCATTTGGAAAGGATATGTACAACACGATTTTGTCAAGCTTCTCGGGAAAGGAATATTGGAAAGAGGATCCTTCTTGCATTTCATAAAGTTTGTTGTTTTTACTCGGATTCTCGTTTTTCACACTAACCGCACACTAGACAAGACTATCATTATTTGAAATACTATGCTCGTGCATATGCGTGAGTGTTTTCCTTGTGGGCTGATTTATGCAGTACTGACTAGAGTATCTATTATAAAGCTTATTAGCAACCAAATCGCATGCATACGATCCTATTAGCGCTGCGATGGAGACGGTAGTCACTGTTGTTCGCGAGAGTTCAATGCATGTGGAATTCTGTGCTCAATGGGGTATTAGTCAAAGCGTACTAGAAAACACTCCCGAATCTCCAGCCACCACAGCGTATGGTGCCTTCCTCATTGACACTGGCTTACAAGGTATGTTGGTGTCTTTTCAGTGTTAGCTTATATTTTTGACACGCACACAGGGGACAGTATGAAACTGACCATGGCATTGATGGCCTGTCTCCTAGGCTATGGAGAGGTGGGACTGTGGTTGAAAAAAGAAGCTTGCAAACCAAATTCTTGGGTAGTATGGGATGGAAACCCCTATTTAAAGTGGATCGAAGACTATTCTGGGCAAGACTACCAGAGTGCAGTGAGGAAAGGACTTGGTGGGCACCCATTTTTGAGGCAACATAATCTGGCTAATGTTGACTTGCGACTGCCAGAAACAATCGAGACTAAAGCTGCTGCTGACCCACCATCTGAAGGCAGACTTGAAGAGTGGCGTCAAGTTTGGGAGAAATGTACCAGACTGGAGAAAGGCTTCTGGGACATGGCTATGAATTTATCTTGATGGAAATTTGTGGGTGCTATTGAAAAAGATAGTAATCATGTCAAAATTTCGTCTATCATCACGATATATACTGCGCATGTACGCTAGTATCTTGAATTAAAATATTTTGCAACGATATATCTATATGATAAGTATATGTACGAGGCTTGAAGACACGTACTACAAATAAGTCATCAGCATGATTCAAGATAAGGTGGTAAGACACCAGGATATAATCAAAGTTTGGGAAAGGTCAGTCTGTGCTCACTTGCACGAGCCGTTCCTCTTCTATGGCGATTTCGACTTTGGGGCCAGGATGTATTGGTTCATCAACAGTCATGCGCGCCGACGTCTTGCGCTTCTTTGCCGTAGCAGTCCCTTGCGCACTGGGGCATAATCCCAACGAACTCAACCGGCACGATCCACATAGCGGCCCCACAGGAAGACATACCATCTACTTCAATACTAAATAAATCGGAAACACCAACACTATGAAGACTGACCTGGCCAAAGCCGACGAGCATGTGATTAATTTCTGGATGCAACTCAGTGGGAAGCCATGATTGTAAATTAAGCCTACGAGGGTCAAATCCTCTGAAAATGGTGCTTTATAATACAAGTCCATACCTTGTTTCTTCCGGGTTCTTTGTCGGTCGCTGATGCCAACCCAATCTGTTCGTTATTCTGTGTACATGAACATCAACACCTATCCCAACATTCCTACAAATGCAATGAGTGAGCGATGTCTAGCTTGTTGATGATGGTAAAACCGCGTACAATTTCCATGCTACTTGCAAAGCCAAGAAAGCCATTTTTGGCCCTACGCCAGGTAAAGAGCACAATTCGTCTACAGTTTTAGGTACATCGGAATCAAATTCGTCACGTAGACGTAGCGCAGTTTGTTTGATATACCTATGTAAACCAAGTCTCAGCTGGAGCATACAGGTTGCGACAACATTTGAATGAGTATCATACTGAGTTTTTCGCCTCCAAAAGCCAACTTTTGCGATGGCTTCAGAAACGGTGCTTTCATCTACCGATATTATTGCGTCGACAGTCAGGCTTCCACCAACAGCTTCGCGGAGCTTAGCGACAGCAGCATCGGTCACTTCGTCCTTTGTTTGGGAAGACAGCATGAGGGAAACCAGGGTTGAAAATCGTTGACTCTGCACAAACAGTGAAATTGGTGTAGCTGGTCACATTAACGAGTTCAATTAACTGACCTTTGGATCGCTCTCCTTCAGTTGCGCTTGATCACAGCCCATAGTGTCGACAGGTGCTACAATATGAGACCGCATTTCTTTGATTGTGTCGTAGGTTTCTCGCCATCTGGGTGGCGCTGGATGGGGAACCTTCAGTGATTGTTGGATTGGCTTTGGTTTTCGGGGAGATTTGGGCCTGGACACCGTAGATGGACCTGGCGCTTCGGATACCACCATGGGGTCTTCTTTCTTGTAAAGGGTATCTTCAGCCTTAACAGCGGATTCTGTCTCACTAAGAGGTTTTCGTAGCCGTTTGGAACGTCGCGTAGAGGCTACGGGTATGACAAAGTCTGACTCTGGAGTGCTGTCTTCTACCTTGAAAAGGGTCACCGACGCATGATAAGGACTTGTATGAGTTGCCAAGCGAGTGGAACGAGATAATGAGCTCCCTTTGATTGGAGCCATTCGAAATAAAAGCAGGTTGGTAAAATTGATAAACTTGAATGTAATCAAGTTTCAACTTGGTCGTCGTGGTCAGGCTCAAGCAGTATCAAGTCTGGCTATCGGCTTCCGGGCCGGGGCTCTATACCACTAGCTCACAAGTTTGGCTGCTGAGTGAAAACTGTGAAATATAATCAAGATACGCATGATATCAGTAAAGGGCACTCTAGCCCTGTTGGGGGTGTATGTTACAAGATCTTTTGCTATTGCATTGCCTCCAATCAAGTCGCGGTTTTATGATAAACAGACCACCAAGTACAAAGATAAAAGTCATCACTGGCATGATCACCCGAGCGCTGACACTATTCCCCCAAACATACTAGTACATCATGGATCCGGAAGAATTTAAACATCGGGCATTAGCTGCGGTGATTTTAGAGCTGCTGGTCCCCACTTTCGCCTGGCATCGTATATATCTGCTAGAGAACAATAAATTTCTTACAATTTAATGTGGCATTTACATTTATGGAGACGGACCTGATTCGGAACGTTGACTGTTACTCGAAGGAACTGATGCGCCATATATGGTGGACAGCGCGATTGTCTGCGGGTCTTCTTCCTGACCGTGTTCTCGAGAGACCGATGTCCAAAGAGTGGCAAATACCACACTGATGATGGTGACGTAGTTGTCGACGTACAATACCATACTTGTTGCATCATACGAAGTTGTGTGGAAAGCGATAGCAAGAATGATGATGTCCAAAAGCACTGGAAATACAAAGTTGGAAAGCGCAATGAGAAATAAGGCGCGCATCTGGGATACCATTCTTCCTAGAGCGCTGGTTAAGTGATTCGTGAAGTCGTGTAACACCTGGTAATATACTCACGAGGTCGGATAACACCTTCTGATGTGATGCTTTTTCTTCGTAGGCGTTGAATAAACACGATGGAAACGTATCTGGATGGTATGCGATGGTAAGATACGTTATAGGGAGTGCACAGATCCCTTACCCGTTATCAATACATTCCAATATCCAGACTGCTCTGGGTTCCCATATGCCCCAGAGTGCTTCACCATCCGCTATTGAAGAGACGCTTCCCTGGACCGCTGCATCAAATTTTACCAGAAAAGTGATCAGGAATGCAAGTCGGAGCACTTTGCATAAGACAGTAGGGGCTAGAATAGCTGCAAACTTGAGCCGTGGTGTGGTTGTGTACGGATAGACAGCGATGATACGCAAAACCAAAGCAAACTCTGCTATGAAAGGAACTAGAGTGGACAAAGCGGGTAGTGCAGTGACCAGCCCAGGCAGCGGTGGGATATTGGGTGATAACATGTTATGTACCTGGAAAACCCAAGTTTAATCCCGCTATTTAAGTGGCAATGTTATGCACAGACGTACCACTCCATAAATATTGACGCCCCCTTCTGCGAGGCCGAGAAGGATTGATGCGATGTTTACCCAAAAAACTGGACGTCGGCGAGAACTAGCGTTGGAAAAGACAAAGAGCGCGATAAGGATAGGAATTAGACACGAGGAGAGAACTGTGCCGATGAGCAACAAGCTGAAGGCGGTTTTTAATGCAGCCACCTCGTTAATGGGCGCAGCCATAGCAGGTGAGGAACTTGACGACATTTTAGGAGCTTTGGGTTGCCGTGACTATCGTAAGTAAAGGTGTCCGCTCGAGGTGCGTCGTTTATAACTGTATTCTGAGAATAGGCGAATCATGCTAGGACACTAAAATGATACCATCATCGTGTGACTGATTGGTCTGTCAAGTTGCAGCATGAGATTAGGACCCGAGTAACATGAGCCCATGCCGTGCTGTCTTTTCGGTGACAGCACAAGACCGAGTTATAGCTGGGTAATATCCGTCGTAGTAGAATTAGGTCCTTCAAGTGCGGCGGTGTCTGGTTTATCAATGATTAGTGATCGCAGCCATACCCCTGCGCGTGAACAAGTGGGTGGAAGTCCATAATCATGATGGAAGTGATCTAAACGATACTCGTTGTGATATGGATAGACATGCCAGCGTTCACATGTCACATACCACTGCATCAGAACACAACCACCGGCACAAATGACAAAGGTGTCGGAGTGCATACGTCCATAGAGCAAACCAGTTTTGGTAGCCGTTCTGTCACGTCTGCGGCTCGAGCCTATGGATAATAAATTTCAAGTCCGCGACTGCCATGGCACCTCGGACATACCTTCTATGACAGTGGTTGGGCCATTGTTCTGTTGATTTTTCCAACGTTTACCATCAGTCCAGTATAATCAAGCCTGCTAATTCCGGACGCACTGTCAACGACCCTATAGCTACTGAAGGACACCAATTGTCCAGTGCCAGCTATGTATGAGGTAGTTTCCATCGACATGATGCAGTGCAGTGGCTCGAAAAACTTTGAAATATGCAAAGCATAAACTAACCATTGTCAGTAACAGTGCGCGAATCCACTGTGACTCTTCTTGATAGTATATCGCCTATGTAAAGCGTATCACCTATCCAAGCTCATCAGAATCAAAAGATTGTGAACGTGAGTAACACACACCTGTGCCTTACTTCCTCGAGCTGCTCATCATACTCCCATCATGGATATCTTTACAGGAAGGACAGGAGTCATAAAAATACATCACCATGAACCCAGTCACTGTGGTTGTGTCGCCGCCCGTAGATATTTAATTTACTATAATAGCCGGCTTTACGTACAACTTGAATAGCCATTGGCTAACCGGCACCTATTGAGCGCAGTTCTCAGGCCAGTCCTTCCTTTCATTCTTTCAAGTCTTTTCAATGTCGACTGACTCGTATCTCGTTATCGGAGGATGTGGTCTCCTTGGTCGTCATATCGTAGACCAACTCTTACAGCGCGGCGAAGCTTCAGTGGCCGTGTTTGACATTTCTCTTTCGCCTCTTGACCCAAGAGTAAAGGTTTTTGCAGGTGACATTACCGATGCTGCATCTTTAGGCGATGCCATACAAAATGTGAGTTCCTTAGGAAATCATTTGCATTGTACATGCTGAAGCGCAGTTTTCTGTCCAAGTGCCGCCCATCTTGTATCATTCATACTGCATCCTCGCTCCCAGGCAAACCTCGAGAACTCCAGGAAAAAATCAACATTCGTGGGACTGACACCGTCATCAAGCAAGCCATCGCCTTCGGGGTTCAGAAACTGGTTTACACAAGCTCTGCCAGCGTCGTATTCAATGGAGAAGATCAGGTTAATGTCAACGAAACCGCGCCGTATCCTGTCCATCACATGGATGACTATAACGATACAAAAGCATCAGCAGAGAGGCTCGTCCTGGATGCAAATGGCCGAAATAGCCTCAACACTGTTTCACTCAGGCCAGCTGGTCTTTTTGGGTACTTCGAATCCTGGAAATGCAATTTTTCTCTTGCTAATGTCTTCTCAGGCCTGGTGACCGAGTTACGTTACCTTCCATGATGAATGTCATGCTGACAGGTCGCAGCCACATCCAAATTGGCGACAACAAAAACCTCTTCGACTGGACTTACATCGGAAATGCTGCCCAAGCCCATCTCCTTGCTGCCGATCGTCTCTCACCTTCCCACCCCAAACACTCGCAGGTCGCTGGACAAGCATTTTTCATCACCAACGGCGACCCTCGTTGTTGGTGGGACTTCCCTCGCGCATTATGGAAAGAGGCAGGCTATCACTCTGAAAAAAGTACCCTAGTAATTCCTCGGGGAATTGCATATATACTGGCCTCCGTCATTGAGTTTTTCAGTCGACTGCTTGGCAAGGAACCCAGTTTAACGAGGATGAGAGTGACATACATATGTTCCACTCGCTGCTGCGATATAACAAAAGCTAGGACTGCACTGGATTATGAGCCTCTTTTTTCACTGGATGAAGGAATAAAATCCAGCGTTGAGGTATGTCTTTTTGAGCGTACCACTTAAACTGTGCTCTTACCGTTCTCTTAGTGGTGGAAGTCTAATCAGATTGAAAAAGCGCAAAATCGTCAAACTAACTGAGTCCTTGCTTCATTAACTCTGAAATTTTTAGTAACTTTCTTTTTACATCTATAACGGACATATTTGATATCGGGACCTTGATTGGGACCTTCCCTAGTTTGGGTACGTGTAGCATACCCTCCGCCGTAGCACATCAGAACCTGGCAGTCGGGGAGTATTAGTAACATGAGTCGTATATATTGACGCGATCGAAGCACGAGTTCGAAGTATATATCCACAAATTTAGAAATGGCCAGTATTACAGTTATGTGGCCTTTTGAATGTATGGAAACCATGGATTTGCGTCAGGATTCCATACCAAGGTTTTGAAATCGAAAGTACTGATCTCTTCCAGGGTGGAGGGTAGAGTAACAAGCCCTTCGCATACATGAATGAGGTCTCGGATAAACTGCACAAGAGCTGTAGTGAGATAACCCATTTGAATTATCTGATCAACCCAACTCACCTGAAGCCGATCGCCACTCCATTTACCAGCCCAGCCTGTAGGAGAGCTTAATAGGCTGGAGAGAATATGGATTGCCAGTTCAAAGCAGGCGGCTGGAGAATCCATTCCGTCCTAGAGGAAATGGTCATCATGATGGGTATAAATATAGTGAAGCACTATTCATTACTTTTTGGACATCAGTGCAGTAATGCATGAATTCGGGGAATTGCGGGTGTCCAACAACAGGGACATCAACGTCATCATATTCTGATATGAAGGCCCATTTATAGCGACGGAGGAAATTCAAACGCATACGCTCCCACGAGATAGTCATTTTTTGACTCGTAACCTTGGAATCTTTAACAACATAGGACTGGCTAGATTTTGAGAGAAGCTCACCAAAAACATAGCGGTTGACATTAACTGTAAAGCGCTGAGAAAAGCAGAATTGAACTTCAGTTCATGATGAGTCCTGGATGCTTTGACATTAATATGAAAGGATGAGAGGTCAAGTCAGTAGTAATATATCACAGAAGTGCTTACTACTTGAAATGCCTGGCTCCAGCTCATCCAGAGTATTAAGGTGTAGTTCGATGATATGTGCAGCATGCCAATATGCAAATGCTTTCTCCTCGGAGGTATATAACGACATCTGAAAGCCAGAAAATACAATTTCACGGATGACTGTGAGCCTGTATAGTAGCGCAACATTTTGTGCACGAGACACCATATCTAACCCGAGCTTGGCATTCCTGCCATCAGCTGGAAATGGACATTTAGCAGCTAAGACACTCACCACAGGTGCCAGTTCAGATGATATATAACTTGACTCGGCATATAGTTCGTGCCAGTCTATAAGTGATTTTATAAGATAGCGGCGACGTCTAGGTGGGTTGAACCACATTGCTTTCACATGGCCGGTGACAAGCTAAAGGCACTGTTTGATCAAGCATCCATGTGAATAACACAACATGCCTGCCTTGGTGACATTTCGTTCTATGTTTGACAGTGGCGGAGGGTCAGAACCCGTCCAACGCTGCTTGACAGCGCGAGCGTAAGAATCATATGTAAGGTCTAATGTTTCCACAAAAAACCGATTAACAATATGGTTCAGTGGGTACTTGTTCATTACAAGAACGCCATCAAAGAATGCCGACTAAGGATATCGTCAAGCAAAATAAAAGTGCAGCTGAAGCAGAGGACTCACCTGGATGGCTGAGCGTAAGAGAGGGAGGCTTCGGTATAGTGGTGGACACCATCCACGAAGAAGCCCAACAATCTAATGTAATGTCAGAAATAAATTTCAGCGGATGACTTAGGCTAACCTCCCATGTACCAACGCTTGCGGTATTAGAAAGTATGCTAATTTCAGCCATACCACTGAGGCTTGCCTGGAGGTTGGCCCAAGCTTGATTCTCTGGGGGAAGCTGAAGAATCTGAAGGGGTATATAAAAGTTTAATCGGCGAGCTACATTAGGATCCAGAGCCCGGTGTGCTACTGATCCCGCTTCTGGTCTTGGTTTCGGGGAATTGTCGATAGCTTGTATCTGATTGCGAATGTCGGCAACAAGCAAGGGGAGCTTAGCATATTCATGGGAAAGATTCGAGTCCATCAATTG
The DNA here is from genome assembly GCF_000218685.1 of Serpula lacrymans var. lacrymans S7.9. Lineage (NCBI taxonomy): Eukaryota > Fungi > Basidiomycota > Agaricomycetes > Boletales > Serpulaceae > Serpula > Serpula lacrymans. The sequence continues at coordinate 1,510,247 of NW_006763300.1, forward strand.
CAAAAGTGCCTACATAGAGCAAAGGTAAGAAACTATCGGACGAATGATATTGATATTGAAAATATACCATTCTCAGATGGATCCTAACAAGAAGTGGTTTCACCCAAGACGACTTTGCTGCGAGTAACCAAAATATGAAGCCCCACCCGTAATGTAAAAACAGCTAGACATACCTTTGGGAGATGTTTGGAGCCACCTGGAGGCCTCCTCTAGCTTTTGAAATACGTGATTTACAGGAACTCCCTCCAATAAGGAAACGTCACACTTCTCGCTCTGCCAATCCTCTGCCTGTAATGTTCCGTGCAGCATAAGTGTATATCCAGATGAGGTATGCAAAAATAGGCTACTGACATCATGCACTCTTTCTTTTGAGAGTTCTCTCCAGGCAAGATCACAGCATTTCAATAGTCCAAAAATGAAGGATCGGAGGACGACAGTGATGAGTTCTAGTGGTTGAGAAGGTTTACCGTCCCATGCAAAATCCCTCGCCAGAAAGTCAGGGTCTATATCTCTCAAGTGGTGCACAAAAAGTACGGTGAACACAGTTTGCGAAAGTGTATAGCCGGCATGCCATTCCATCTGAGTTGCGCAGCATACACGTGAATACAAATCAAGGAGATGTAAGTTTCCCTCATTCACCTCGCACACAAAGGACCTGTCCATTAACCAACAAATCTCCTCTGGCAACATGGGGGATAAAGGATTGAACGGCGGGTTTATGTTGATCTCGGATACCATGCCACTATCGAAGCGTGGTTCACCTATCTTTGATCGGCGTGTAAATAGCAGCAAGTGGGTAATAATACAAGTAAGCACACCTCAAAGGCACCCATGGCGTCTTGCAGAGAAAACCCGTCGGCCAAGATTAGATCTCCAGGTTTCATATCTTTAGAATAGAATATGCGAATTATGTTTGGATTTATTTGAATTCATAAATGGGAGGTCTCACCTCCTGCGGCCTTTGCAAGCAAGGCAGTAACATCATGAAAGTTGCTCCCTCCAGGTAAATCAATAGGATCGATATCCATGGGCTCTGGATCCATGGTACCCCAGCAATGATGGACAAGAAGGCACGAAAAAAAGCGTATCAGACAGTCAAGGCAATATGATACAGTATATACAGAGATCAAGACCAAGACTGTAGTGACCGTTGCATATCGAAAAAGTAACAGAGCAAAGCAGCTCGGAGATATGCCTGTAGTGAAAAACGGAGTTTCAAACGATTGTTGTATCTGGATCCCTTGTAAATTCTGGGATGCTTTCCTTACGACGGCAAGTGCATCGTACAGCGCCTCGATGGCTGCCATCTTGCCAAAACCAAGGTCCTATTCGCAGCAACATTGCGCATACACGTGCTGTTAATACTACCATCGAAGTAACCAAGTCCCGGAATGGCGACAGCAGTCCTCGTGTCGTTTTCTCTGGTATTCAGCCTACAGGCATTCCTCATGTGACATCTTGTTCTTTCGTCGCATTTCCTTTGGGTTAACCTAGTTTTAAACCAGCTAGGAAACTATCTTGGTGCTCTATCTAACTGGGTCAAACTACAAAAAAACGCAGGTCCAGAAGATGAACTGATATTCTCAATCGTGGGCTGGCATGCTTTGACTCTCCCTCAAGATCCCGTGGCCTTACGCGCTGCGAGAAGTGATATGCTATCTGTCTTACTAGCTATTGGCATCGATCCCAACCGTTCTATTGTTTTTCATCAAGACCAGGTGGGTGCTAAAGCAGCATTTATCTGTACTGCTCAGTTTACCATGATGCAGAACCTCCATCACACGGAGTTATGTTGGATTTTGAACTGTGTAACACCCCTTGGAAAGCTGCGCAGAATGACTACATGGAAGGTTCGTGGTTTTCTAGCCCCTTGTTTGGCCTTTCCGTGAAGTACCATAGGCACGATTAGCAGCATCCAGAAATGCCAATGACGAGTCTGAAGTCGACGAATCTCTCTTGAACGCTGGACTGTTCACTTATCCCGTCCTCCAAGCCGCCGATATTCTTGCATATAGGTGCGGTCCAATTACGGCTGGTTCACCAAGGGATTTGACGTGGATTTTTTTGTAGAGCAACGCATGTTCCAGTAGGCGAGGACCAGCGACAACATTTGGAGCTTTCACGAGATATAGCAGACATATTTAACCGCACTTTCAATCAGGGACCACCTCTCTTTCCATTACCGGAGTGTGTCATTAGTGAGTAGATTTCTGAACCTAAAGAACCATTTTGTTCAGCGTTTTTCATAGCCCCTTCAAAACGTGTCCTATCTCTCAAAGATCCAACGTCGAAGATGTCCAAATCTTCTCCAGACATTCAATCACGCATCCTCCTCACAGATACCGGTGCTCAGATCAGAGCTAAGATTCGTGGTGCCGTTACAGACTCGATCCAAGGGGTCACCTATGACCCTGTCAACCGACCAGGGACTTCGAATCTCCTGACCATCTTGGCTGCTTGTACGGACAGGGAGGTACTCGACGTCGCGAAAACATACCAACACAAAGGCCATGGCCAGTTAAAAACCGATGTCGCGGATGCAGTTGAAGAGCTATTCAAACATCCTAGATCAGAGTTCGAGAAAATCCGCGGCGAAGCCTCTTATCTGCTCAAGATAGCCAAAGATGGAGCTGAAAGGGCCATGACAAGATCAGAACGTACCCTACTAGAGGTCAGGAGTCGCATCGGTTTATCTTGATCAAAGCCATCGACGTATAGCTGGTGTCTACAATATATATTCAATCAAATATTACATATATTCCATATACATACTCTGTTGCATAGACATGGTTTACAGCCCGAACTTGGAGGCAAGAATGAGTACTCCAACTTGAAACCGTGTCATTTCTAGTTGACACTTGTTTATCAAAGGCTTCGTTCCTGACTGCAATATGACATCTGCGCATATGGATGTTGCTATTGCTTCTTCCAGCTCAACTAGCAATGTTCGTGCCCTATCTAAAGTCCAAGAACGAAAAGCTACTGAGTATGTTGAAGATCAATTCATGGAAATCAACAGTGCCTTCAAAAAGCGGTCAGTTGGATGTTTGCTGATATATATACTGGTAACAAGCCTCCATATGTATAACATTTATTTAGTACAGAGCCGTCTATGTCAAAATTGCCGACTTTACCAGCGTACATCGCCGCTATGCAACAACTCCTCGCGTTCATTCTACAGATCCCACCAGTAGATCCATCAACCTCCCTACGCATAACCTTCCTCCTTCGTCTCACAGGCGACGTTATGAATTCAGTCCCAGGTTACCCCGCAGAGATCAAGTCACTACCCCAGCTACTGGAGTTTCTTGATGATCTTGACCATGCATGGCACGCTGTGCTCAGAGCCCAAGTTTGGGATCCTACTGCAGGAGAGGGAGTAGACCTAGTCATCCCAGTCGAGAACATTGATATCCACCAGTCGAAAACCATCCGGTCGTCTCCAATGAGTCAAACAGAACGGACGAGGCTCCGCAGCTTACTAGTCATGGGTACAGCTGAGATGGAGGAATGGTTAACAGGGCTAGATGTGCAAGGTGAAAATTATCAGTTGGCATTAGAAAGAACAGGACTGCAACAAAATTTCGATGATCTCTTTTCATTGACTCTCGCGGAAATGGGAAGTTTAGGAGGCGCGGTCAATGATCCAGCAGGAATGGAAGACACCTGTTGACGATGTGGATTTCAAGCTAAAGGTGTGTCTGTTATACTTGTTGAAGCTTTTGGGCGATGTATGCGGTTTGGTTATTATTAGCGGCAGTAATGGGAAGGTCGATACAAAGTAGCACGAGAAAGAAAAACTGTATGATGAGATATGAAAATCCTCTATCGCTTTCTGGTTGCCCTGCGACTGTCAGCTGCACGCGCGAATGTCAGCCAACCGTAAGTCAGAGAATATACAGACACGCACCCTTATCCTTCGCCTTTTTGGGAGCACCTTTGCCTCTCTTCTTCTTATCCTCAACATCCTGCAATCTCTGTACCTCAGCTTTGTTGACCATCTCCAGCTCAGGGTATGCCCTTATTGCTTTAGCAATATTTATTTCCTGAGGGTAGTATTTGACCATAGATGGACCACGAAGGCGGGCCCGGAGATATTTGGCACCAGTCCGTAGAGACTGTGGATTATAGAATGTCTCGAATATTGAGCAGCGGGTGCTGACTATACGCGCTATTCGTGCAGGTGGTATTGATGCCATGGTGTATTTTTTGTGCACGTACTGGGCGAAGGCTCGAAAGGGACGCCAATTAAAACCTAAAGCCAATAGCCTCTGTTTCTAACACGAGCAAACAACCGCTTCTGTGGTCCTCGCAAAATTTCCCAACTACTCTTCTTCGTACTGACTTTCACTAACATATGGAACAAGAGTGACAACCATCTCCTTTCAACTTAATATTATCAGGGCACGACTATGCATCCATGTCGTCGACTTCTTCTATCTGGGTGCCATGGCGAGACTTGGCTGGAAAATAGCCAGAGCTATTTCTGCCGTTTCCGTTCAACTCCTACTTCGCATAGTTCGAAACCACCACCTCAAGAATCCCCAGGCCGTCAATTTCCGCGGTTCCAGAGAAACTCTGCCGATGAAAGCGAATATGGTTCTCAAGTGAGCCCCATCCAGGAACCCCATCGTCCTATGCGTCACAAATCACCGTCATCCTCAGGCGGGTCCTTTCCGCGCTACGAGGGTCGACCTCGCAACGAATTCTGGCGTGACTCCTCACGAGATTATGTAGAGCGACCATATCGTGCCAAGCGTTCTCAATCACCGTCCTGGTCATCCTCTTTTTCACGTTCCCGCGATGAAGGTGATAATGACTATCCGGAGGACCACGCGGAGCAGCCATACCGTTCTATGCGTCCTCAGACATCATCCAGGTCATCTTACGGCAACTCTTACTCACGCAGTGAACCGCGCCCACGTATTGAGGGAGGGCGTGATTATTCAGGGCGCCACACGGAGCATACTTCCCGCCCGACACATCGCATCGCATCATCGCAGTCAGCCTCTGGTAGCTCTTTTCGACTTAACGAGTGGCATTCTTCAAACGGAGGTGGACAAGATTTTCAAAGAGGCCCAATCGGAAAACCGCCGCAGAAACATAAAGAGAGTTCTCGCGTTAACGAAGTTCCGGACACCCTTTCTATAATCAGAGACACAGTAGCAGAATGGTCAAGCTTGCCTTACGTGCGACGACGTCTAGAGAGATTTGGCATACCGAGGTGTGACATAAACCCACTCCTTATGATGTTCGTGAATGAGTTCCGCCGAGGTTTGCTGTCTACCCAGGCTCAGAGAGAGAAATACGAGATGGAAAGGTTCACTATCATTCATTCTGAGGGAGGCATGGGACGTCGTATTGATGAAGTAATGAGCCAGCTATTTTACACGTGGGCGTCTGACCCAGACAACGAAGCTTTACTCTCCGATATCGTCCCTCGAACAACGCTTAAACAAATCAAGAATCTCTATGATTCCGCCGACCTATCGTATCCCGCAGATGTCTATCCAAAGGCACGCTCCATGCGGCGCAAGGTCATAATGCACGTAGGCCCTACCAATAGTGGAAAGACTCATATGGCATTACGTGCACTTGCTGCTGCTAGAGTGGGCGTTTATGCAGGCCCTCTACGGCTTCTTGCGCACGAAATTTGGGAGAGACTTAATAAAGGACAGATCGTTCCACTGGGTGTAGATCCCGACGATGAAGCACAACCAGACACCACGCTCATTGCAGATGTGGTTAATACTGAAGGATCTCGGCCAACAGTCAGAAAAGAGGGGAGTTCTAAATATGCCAGAGAATGCAACTTACGTACTGGAGAAGAAGCCAGATATGTTTCAGACTCTGCAGGGTTGCTGAGCTGTACCGTGGAGATGATCACGGAGTCTGCAGAGCTAGATGTCGCCGTGGTGGATGAAATCCAGATGATTGCCGACACTGACCGTGGAGCAGCTTGGACTCATGCTGTCTTGGGTTTGCCGGCTAGGGAACTCCATCTCTGTGGGGAGGAGACTGCAGTTCCCATCATTGAGGAACTCTTAAAAGACACTGGCGATGAACTTATCGTCAAACGGTACGAAAGACTTACACCACTGGTTGTCCAAGAGGAGTCTTTGGAAGGAGATCTCAACCGAGTACAGAAGGGTGATTGTGTCGTGACTTTTTCTCGATCGAACATCTTCGCACTCAAACAGAAGGTTGAGCGGGCTACTGGACTACGATGTGCCGTTGCATATGGTCGTCTACCCCCCGAGATCCGTAGCGAGCAAGCTGCACTGTTCAACGATCCGAATAGTGGTTACGATGTAATGATTGGTAGCGATGCCATCGGAATGGGTCTTAATTTGTGCGTTGCTGTATTTCATTGTCAGCTTATTAAATGCTAAAGCTCAGCTCATTCAGGAAAATCAAGCGTATAGTGTTTGAAGCTTTACGCAAGTTTGACGGTGACCGCGAGAGGATGTTATCCACGTCTCAGATCAAGCAGATAGCAGGTAGAGCTGGACGTTATGGTTTACACGGCGAACCAGGTGGTTTCGTCACGACACTAAATGCTGATGACTTGCCTGCACTACGATCTGCTCTTTCGATGCCTGCGGATCCTCTTACTATGGCACGACTTGTCATCAAAAGTTCGTGGTTGGACTCGGTATCGCAGGTATTACCCCCAGACGCTTCATTATTGACGATTTTCGAGGTCCCTGGCTATGTATCCAAAGTCCGTCAGCCTTTTCAGGCCACGACCCAACACAGGTTAGACGAGATGGCGAAATTCGTCGACACATTCGCCAACGACCTCACTTTTGAAGACAAATTGCTCTATATGTCTGCACCTATTTCATGGTCGGACCCTGCATTTTTGGAGGTGCTTAAACGGTTCGTTCGCATGTATCAGAGCCAAATACGTGTCGATATCTACACTGCATTGCGATCGGCACCATTCCTACCCATGTTGACTGAGATAGAGGAGTTAATGTCGACTGGACAGTTACGGTTTTCGCCGTCACCCAAGACTCTCCCCACTCTGGAGACACTGCATAAAGTGTTGGTGCTCTACATGTGGCTAGGTAACCGTAACGGGATGGCATACTACCAAAGGGATGAAGTTTATGACCTCAAGGTACGCACGGAACATGCGCTGGAGTGGTGCCTGGAGAAACTATCGAAACTTCGATACAAGAGAGAATCAGGATTTGCGAAGACCGAAGTGGAAAACAAAATTGATTATCGAAATGGGCCAAAATCTTCTGTTGAAAGTGATGCTAAGCGGATGAGAGCGATGCTGTTAGCTGAAGCTTTGGTGGAAAAATCTGGGGCGATAAGCCAATAGACAAGATATCTTATTTTTGCTCCCCCTCTCAGTTGATTAGTTTTAGAGTTCAGGTAAAATAATTGGTGCTTAGACGTAGCATAATCGAATCAATGTATGGGCTTGATAACACCTCAGCATATGGACATAACTCTCAGACTGGCGTTTGGACTGTTGAGTACATTAATTGCAATGAGTTGCACAAATGATCACATGCGATCGATAAGGAGTCTATTCTAGAACTTGTGGGATTCGTCTTTTATTGGAGCCTTTCACGTTGTGTCACCATATTAGACACGCTAATAATTTCCGACATAGGAGAATGCGAACATTTCAGGCTCAAGAAAAAAATATTATCGTGAACCCTCATCAGTTTCCACAGACTAATGAGGCTTTGATATTGAGAGCATGTGTACAACGCATACCTACACCGAAAGCGGGCCACTCTCCATGCCGTTGAACAGAAATTGTTTGTTATTATCGCTATGTGCCGTGATCAGAGAGGCTGTGGGGCGGTCAAAAGGGGAAAAGATTGAATGATCACAGTAATGCGTGCTCGAAATTTGCAACGGCGGTTGCTGGTTTGTTGGGATGGGGTTGTCGAGAAGTAACATGAATCAGGCTAGCAAGGAACCCTGTACGTGAATCACGATGCGAGCACGAGATTCTGCGTTGCGTTCACTCACTTATCTCGAAAGGACTTGATAGTCCTCACTTTCTGTCAGAATTTCTTTTTAAAAATGAGCACCGGCTTTTGGAGTAAAAAAGAAGCCTTTTGGGTTCTCGGCGGAGTATTCTTCGAAAAGGAAGGGGAGTCTTGCTCTTGCCATGACAGAGGTAAATATCCGGGATCTGCAGCGGGAATACAACAGATGTTTAGATTTATACAACGAAAGCTGTGAGTGAGCCACTCGGGCTATCATAACCGTGGGTTCGAGGGTGGGCTCACGACGCAGGCATGCCAGGACTTCCAGAAGCTAATTAACACACCTTAGAGGCACGCTGAACTTGAAACCATTGCAATCGTCGTAACACCCTGAAGCCACGGTTTCTAAATGGCTGCCTCGTTGACTTGGACCACCTAATCGATAACCCTGTAACTGGTGCCGCCAGTATATATCAAATCGAATACATGTTCGTTCTCACGAAACAGGGCGTGCGCACTGCAATAACTTGAAGCCGTTCTTCTGAGGCATGGGCGAGGAAGTACAAGCAAAATAAAAGACAGGCGATACAATGGTTTGTGGATGAAGAATTGTCTTTATGTACGTGAGTAGGTGCGTGTACATGCAGCCAGACAGCACGGTCTTCCAAAGGGCCGCAAATTCCAATGGTCCGTAAAAGCCTTAAAGCCTTGACGCCCGCAGGAAACTACCTGTAATGAAAACCCGATTTAGCATACTCCCTGATAAAAACGTATTAGCCTGGCCTCACCGTACCATCATTGATACATTGATGCACCGTCCTTCCAACGGAATGTTGGTCGAAGTAGTAGGCAAACCGCGCAAGACAGCGGAGAATGATTGATGTGGCGGAAGTGGGAACATTAAGGAGGAAGCTTAAGGGGATTTGCGACCCGTTTTTTCATAGGCAGGTGGTCCTATTGTTGCTTCTATCTTATATAAAGGTTATAAAGGATAGACCGCAGTGCACATCTTGTTACTTCAAGTCGACAATGAGTGCGTTTACAAAATACGCACTGATTGGTGTAGCCATCGCCACCGTAACGCTCACACTAGCGCTACGATGGACAAGTAGGCGCCAAGAAGCTATCCGAAGAATCACTTCTCATGATGAAATAGCCGCTCTCCTTGATCCCCCCAAAACCACCTTGAAACAGCTGCTCCGCTCTCGAGCGCTTCCAAACGAGCGCCTCATACGCGCGCTAGGCATGACGAACACCTTTGTTAGCGACGACCTGTTTGTTCATTCTGCCTTCGTTAGAGCGGCAAAAATGCTGATAGCAAGAGCAAATCCTAGAGATAGGAAAGGATGGGACGGGTGGGTAGGCGAGGTTTCAAAGTGCATTGATCACTACCTCCCGCTCGATTCCATCCAATTCGCCACATATATGCAATCCGTTACTTTTAGTATCGTCCTAACCGGTTTTCTCGACGCAGATCTAGCTGCCCTAGATCCTCGCGATGTTGCTTCCGTCACGAAAGCAATAAACGAACGCTGGATGCAAGCTAAGACATCGCAGCAGCTTCATCCTCATCTCCTTTCGGAGATTAATGATCACATATTTCGATGGGTCCCCAACAGGGACCAATATCCCAATCCCCTCGACTTCATCATCCCCGCATTCGAGACCATGTGGCGAGTTGTAGCCATTACCACCGTATATGCCTATCGAGACGAATCAATCCGGCATGCATTTTTAGATTTCGGAGATAATTCAACGCTTCCCCAGTTTCAAGCGTTCAAGAAGGCAGGGCCCAGTGTAGAGGCAGTCGTACTAGAAGTACTGCGCCTCTACCCGCCTACTCGGCGCATTTCACGAGTGAATCCCAGCCCACCGTCCAAATTCCCTTTCGCTGCCTCCACAACAGAATCAGATAGCATCGAGGTAGCTGAAATTGAAACATACCATAAATCTCAGGAGTGGGGAGAAAATCCCACTGAATTCGATCCTATGCGCTACCATCCCAGTAAGGGGGCTTCCGATTTGTTTGCGTTTGGATATGGAAGGTTGAAATGCGTAGCTTCGAGTTGGGCGCCCATCGCCGCAGCGACAATCGTTGCACGCATTCTGGAAAGAGTGGACGAACGTGAGTTTGAAATAAAAGAAGGTGAAGCCATGGGCAGGAGGGACGGATGGGGAGGATGGTCAATAAAAAGAAAATATTGAAGGACGAGTACATGTACGATTACATTACCCATCCACATAGCTATGCTATCTCCACAAATAAGTTACCCACAGTCGAATTCATTTTTCGTAGCGCGTTTTCAGGATACAGTATACGTACTTCCATAGTAGCATTCAGTTCGCGGACAGCATTATTGACTCGTCGAAAAGCGATTACTTGCACTTGCAAAAACGTCGTTCTAATAACTGTATAAGTATGCATAAAGCTGAGTAAAAAACATGCCAGTCCAGAAATAGCACTGCTTATATATCAAGATTATCGTAATAGTGAATTCAGTATTCAGACGAGCCATTTTGAGACGTACAGTTTTATCATCAAACAGATAGCGAGGTGGTGTTCGAAACTATCAACAAAACTTCGTGACCATCAAGGAGATCAGCAAGGCACCATTCAGATCTTGTTGTATACTTTTGAGAATTTCCAGAGGTTCAGTATGGTCGATGTAAAAGCTTGTGAATACAGAAAACACCCCTCCTACTTCGCGATAACTTCCAAATAGGCTGCCTCGAAGTTCATCTGACTTGAGATAATGGACCGTCGTAGATTTCAAAAATCTCTCAGCATTGTCGGAGATGAATTTCGTGTCAATATTTGATATAGGGACATCTAAGTGGTCAGTTGAATAAGGTACAAAATCATACGGATACAGGCAAGCATACCGACAAGTTTCGCCAAAATATGACAAGTGGCAGGGCCGGACGAAGCCACTCCAAAAGCCGACACTGAACCAAACACGGGGTCGGATTGCAGATGTTGCAAGAGCGTAGTTGCAATGTGACGCCTGCGGTAATCGCGATCTACTACCAGTTGGGTGATCCATCCAATGGAACCTGCTCAGGTATACGATGCAAATATCTGTATACACTTCTTACAGTCAAAAAATAGTGGACAACATGCCTCCCCTATAATCCCATGTAGCGGCGAAAGCTTGGCCAACAAGATTTTCGCCAACGAAACAACTTGTCAAAAAGCCGTGCTCCGGATCACTGAGACACTGGCTTTTGAGCTTTGAGGCGTTCATTTTAACACGAGTGTCTCAGCAAAGCGATGATAAGTCGACGCAAAAGAGAAAGCCGAAATATTTACATGGTTTCACCCCTAGCAACCAGACGGTCCCCTGACTCCATAGTTGTTACTGAAAAGGCGTGCACACCGCGAAAGTTAATCATCCATTACATTAACTCCTGGGGTGACAGAGAACGTGAGATCAGGGAAAGAGACGGCCATTGATAGAGAACTTTATAAGTGAGCTTTTACTAAATCTGGTGAGAGCGTTCTTACTTATTGCAAGGACTCGGTTTCAATTTCTCAGTCATAAAACGGAAAGCAACCGGTGACTCAATAGATGACCGGACAAAGGTCTATTTGGCAATATTTGGACGGTCATATAGGGGCGTTTTACTATATTCTCCCAAGTTTGCTCTTAACCACAACCATTTCTTGAAAGTCGCTTGTTTTACATCTTTATCTTCGCAGAATGTCTTCACATGGTGTTTCAACTGATGGCCTACCTTTGGATATTCTGGCCACGTCGCAAGAACATTTTTTCGAAAAACCACACATGGACACCGGACTTCCAGCCTCCAAGTTCATGGTAATTACTAAGTTGCCCCATTCCATCATTTTCTTGGACTACGAAGTTCCTACTGTAAACTTTTCTGGGATTAATCTTCTCCATTCAGACTCCCTTTTGTCCTGCAGAAGTTGCACTTTCAGTTCAGCTCGAAAAGATGCGAGTCATAGAAGCTATGGGTGCTCGTGATACCGCTGTTCATCGCTTAGAAAACGCATATATCTCAGTCCGTCAGAAGACTGAAATAATCGATAAGCTAAAGCGTGAAGTGGAAGAGATGAAACGGGCTGCCGAACAGTCTGCTGCTATCGCAAGCAAACCTGAAGGACTGGAAATTCAAGGTGAGCACAAAGCATTAGGCGACATACGCAAACCAATTAGGCATTTAGAGCGCTCCGAGGTCATTCGTTTACCACAACAAAGTATGTATCTTGCGAAAGATTCGAATCGTTCTTCTTTTTGTGACGAAGGAGGAAAAGTAAAATCTTTGGTATGAGCACACAGTATGCCGTATTGATGTTATTAATCCACTTATGTAAGGGCATACAACACGAAACTACACAAGATAACCATGTATCACATAATTGCAGCGCTCCAACTGATAGAATAACCGGAGCTCCCACTCCACCGTATAGTCCTTCATTTCAATCCAACGGCTTTTTGCCAACGCAGGAACCTACTCTTCACATTTATGAAAAAAGCGTCTCTGAAAAGGTGAGTCAACATTATTTGAAGTTTACTCGGACGCATATGTTCTAAATTTAGAGTCCCATATTGCCAAATATCGATGAACCTGAGCATACAATCACCCTTCGACAGGCTCGATTGGCTGCTCTCCCTCTGCCTTCTGGTATCCCGGATGATGCGCTGAAACCGATCCTCATACCCCACCCCTACACGTTTCATGAATTTCTCGGTAATGCGACTGGTGTGAGTACCTTGTCATCTTCGTTTGTATCATCTCACGAATATGATTTAGTCCCTTAAAGCTTCGTGAGAAACCAGCTTCAGATGTACATGGGTTCAAGCAAACTTATTGAAATAATAGTCTTTCAAATTATAGGATTCTACAACAGCTCACGACGCACTGGTGTCCTGAAAGAGAAGAACATGGATACCTTCTTACTCCAGTTTTCAAATGTAGCACCAATCCACGTGTTATCACCGCTCATCGTTGGGCTGCCGTAGATGTTATCGGAAAAATGGTCAAACCTACTGGTAAGGAGTGGTTGACATTTGGACAACGCGTTCATGCTGGATTTGATGCTATATAATAACTCCTTTTTCAGAATGTTTTTATAATAAGGACGGGAAATGGTACTACGCTGGTGTATACAAAGCCTTTAGGATGGAAGACCTCAGCACGAAAGAATGGGATGTCTTGTCCCCCGAAGTATGTCAAATATATAACTATTACACTTCGTCTTCCAATCCTCATACAACCAGACGACTCAAGCGATAATCAAGGAAACCACGGCAAGCCGGAAGAACGTTTCACCTCAAAACTTATACGAAATTGCTCAACTTTACGCAGCCGGGGCTTTGAAAGTCGCATGCATCGGCTTACAATGTGTGGGATTCAGCAACCCTATGTACAGGACAATCTTGGAACAGGCGAATAACTGCGCTAGGACCGGTAAATGGAGAAACATGAACACAATCCCGAATGGAACGCCATGGATCTCGGCGATCAATACAGATACTGGCTATGCGCTCAACATGGTTCCTGACGGACTGCGGCTCAACCTAACGCCGAATTCTGCAAATGTATCTGTAATTGACGAAGGCGAAAATGAACTTTTTGACAATGGGTTGTGAAACTCTGTGTCGCCACCAAGATACCACCACCGACAGACAAACTAATGGACCGCCTGGGCCTTTCCCTACTTTGTGGTCTATCATCCATGTGTTTTGATACTTATTGCCTTATGAGGAATGCTGCTGTATTGACTATTTTTGCATAATAAAGCCGTGATCGGATGATTTGATACTTTACCTCAAGCTTACTGACTTCACAGGCTCACAAATATTCGGTACACTCCATATAGTATCTTCACCATGAATTAGTTCCATAATTCATACGACACTACAACTTCGCCTGTGGTGCAACCTCTCCACGACACATAGTGGCTCTCTGGTGCGTGTCACTTGGAGTCTGGGACGTGTAAAAGTGAGACCCATCATGGAAAAGAGAAATTCCGGCCAAATCCTGAGGAATACCAACACGGCCTGAATATGATAGAACGAGTGAGATTCGTCACTGAAGATGATTCATGGACAAAATATACCAGTTGGTTGCGAGGATGCAATTTGGTCTGCACCTGCTTGCTTAAAACCGTATGCAGTCATTTTGGTGGGGAAAATCCTTATTGCCGCCAATGGGTTCTCGTTAGTGCGTTATCTAGGTAACGTGAGCCGAAACCTACCCAGGACATATGGCGTTGACGCTACATTTTGGATTAAATGATGGGCACTACATATAGGATTATGTTACACACGTTATTTTTCTAGGTGCCAGCTTAACAGCGAGAATAGAAGTGAGGTGGTTCACTGTATGGGATGAGTACTGCGCGAAGATGATGTTATGTCACTCACCTGCGGCTTTACTGACATTGTCTAAATACATGAATGTAAGGTAGAGACTTGTGTAGTGTGAGGTGGGAATACATACAACTGTAGGTGCCACTACCTGAAGCACTAACTACGCTACCTTCTACTCGTGGATTTACAGAAGCGACAGAGGATATGTTGATGACTCTGCCAGGATCCAATGGCGTCGCATCTTTCCCGAGTAAGTCGGTCAAGCTGATAAATGAGGGATCAGTAGTTGTTAGTCACAGTAAACGTGAGATGACGATGGAGAGTAAACTCGCCCAGAGGTCACTAGATTAGGCAGCTGTGAGGAACTGGTAGGAAGAACTCCTGGAGAATTGAGAGCTTACTATAGAATATGCTCTTCACGTTGACAGCCATGACATTATCCCACCCCTTCTCCTCTGGGAAATTGTCGTATGGTGCACCCCATGATATGCCCGAGTTGTTCACCAAGATGTGAAGGCTTGTTTCACGCTTTTTGATTTCGCCAATGAGAGCATCACAACCCGCTTTCGACTGGATGGGAAACACGACTGCTATGAATTTGATACATCTCGCGAATTGATGAATAGACTTACACCAATGTTTGCAACGAAGTACTGAACGCTTCCGGGGCTGAGCTTGTTCAGCTCCTCTGCAGTCTAAGAATTGGGAAACGCAATAAGCCAAATATATCCGTTGTATTATGACGTTGAAACCACTGTACTTCTTTCAACTGAGCTTCTTTCCTTGCAGCGATATACACTTTGGCCCCGTTCTGGACCAATGCGGTGGCTATGGCTTTTCCTATTCCAGTACCTCCACCGGTGACGAGAGCTTGTGCCGAATTTCAGACACATACGGACATGAACAATGAAATCATCAGCTTGCCTATCTTTCCTTTCACGCTGAACAGAGTCGCAACAGAGAGATCTGCAACGTGGTCCGGGCAGATAGTTGACAGTCAGCCTCATAAACACGAAAGTACAGCCCAACACGACTTACCTAGAACTAGATTAGACATGATTACGATTGGAGTGTTCTGATACCGATAACTCAGTAGGTAGTTTGAAAGTTGGCTGGGACTGGTGAGCAGCTCACAGATGGTTCAGAGTGAGATACCAGGCCAATTGGTGTTCTATGTTAGCACCGGTTACTAAGAAACCGTATGCCGGTGGAAAAGGCTTCATGAGAGTTTCTAAAGTTTTTATCATACGCTTCTTCATACGTTTCACAGAAAATCTTTGATAAGTAGGTCGTGGTGAATTGGAAAGAAAAGCATTCAAGTCGTGTGTTAAGGAAGACAAGCGTGGTGATGCTTTCCACTGACGCCACTTAAAACTCATCCCTCTTTGCGCGCCTTTTTTTCTCGAGAACGTCAACCCTCAACACGCCGTCCTGCGCCTTTAGCACGTCCACCACCTCTGTTCTGTCAACCTCTGCGATTGCAAACATATGTACGTCCGCCATTGCTCCTGGACCGACAGGCCCAACATGCTGCAAATTACCGAGAATGTGATGTGTGCGTGGGAGTAGCGATGGGTTGCTGAGAAATGGCGATGTGGACGAAAAGGTCACGGCGAGGTTTGTGATTGTGTTAGAAATGTCAGAAGACATTCTTTGGTATCAATTTAGCTGATTTCTTCTAGGTGCTTCAAGGAAGACAAAAGCTTCCAGAGGGCTTTGTCCGTCGCTATCAAGTCAGTGTTCTGCGTTCCACATTCAGCGCATCTTGGAATCCTGCGGTTATGTAAGCCAGTATGCGGCTTATCCACAAGAAGCTGTTATTCCTATTCCAAGCCTGGTTCATGCTACTGCAAATTGTCGAGGTGGCTCACAACCCACATATTTCAGATTGATATCGTATTACAGGTCGCCACTGCAGCATTGTTTCTTTATTCGCCATCATAGGTGTACTGTGCAGCACGTCAGTTCGTAGAAATTTCATGATCATATCCCTGGGGAAACACCTCGAGTTTGACGTGGTTCTGTCCTTGTCCAACGAAATACTCTGTATTGGCCTCGCTTTCGAAATGCATAGCCTCCTCGAGGATTACACACTGTTAGCATCGCCTTCCTATTCGCGGATAGACTAGAACTGGGTTCCTTAAGTTGGCACCTGCTGGCTGAGGCATGTGCATGTCTGTCTTTTATGCTATGTTTCTTAAGCGGTGTATTATTTCCCGGTTCGGTGCGATATCGCCGCGGGTACCTTCAAGGTGCGATGCACCATTACTCTTGATTACGCTGCTTTGCTGATGACCTCTGATCTCAAATTGTACAGTCATGCCAATTTACTGAATTCCGATACATCCAAAATACGAGGATGAGGACAAGGATTTTCGTCTTTTTTTCTATTTTTATTTTTAAGAAAATCCATTTACGGTCTTTCAGGGGCGTTGTGTCCTATGGTGGACTCTACGAAATACAAAGAGCTTCTCGCCTTCTTACATTCTGTTGTCCTTATGTCAACAGCCTGGACATGACCTCACGGATCTACGAGGACCTATCTAGCGGCACTTCCCACCATCACTGCGTCCGTTCCAGTGCTTGATGACATCCCCAGTGAATACCGCAGGAAGGCCATTTTATTGAAGCTCCCTTAGGCTGTTACATCTCGCTTCGAGCGGGTGGCCGCCATCCAGTGGTTTATTTTGAAATCGGTTCTTAGAATCGTGGTATCGGCCCAAGATACATGCTCCCTGGGAAGTCTGTTGGGATGCATTATATGACTCTATTATAGCCCGCGGCGATATCTCCTCTCCCAACCATTGCTATCCTAATGCATACTCCTATCACAGCATTTTGCTCTCGATTGTAGAATCCGTGGCAGCGGCCGCGATTTTTCTCTGATATTCCAGAATCAGCATTGGGATTGCAGAAGAGCACTCAGCCTGTATGACGGTGTGCATAGAAAATGGGAGAAATGCTGCTACCACGCTAAACATGAGAAATGTTCAAGTGACAACAAGTCTGCAAGAAAAAAGTAGATATATCGTAACTTATCAGTTGTGCACTTTTTTGTATCATTGTTCCTTTTAACGTTTATCAGACAATAAAGTTTTGGATTCGCTCATCAGATAGCTTGTTTGCTGTGATCGCGGTCTTTGGCTGGTATATCAACTGCCATAGTCAGACTCTGAGCCACCGCCGTAACTTAAATGCTTGGGGTACTACAGGGTTCGTTATCCAAGTGCTAGTAACGCTTTGTTCTTCACCATCTAGGTGCCCACACAACACTCTCAATGATTCCACTGGCTGCGCAGGTCGGTGGTCATCCTGGCGTCCAAACAACAGAGGATGGGTCTTTGCTACTCAAACCTGCCGTGCCACTTGAAATTGAATTTTACCAGCGTGTTGTTTCCGAATCAGGTCTCGTCCACCTAAGACCGTTCGTACCAAAATTCTTTGGAACACTCAGGTTGGAAGGGAAAGTGGAAACTACAGAGATAGACGAACCTCTCGTAACTGATGAGGGTGTCCTGAAAGTTACACCAATAGATGGTGTCAGAGCCGAAGATAAAGATGAGTATCAGCTACAATCAAAGATCTAATCGAAAACCCGTTTATTTATCTTTATTTCGTCTTCCGTTTGAACTACACAGTCCCTCGTCCTAGAGAACCTTGTTCATGGATTCACAAAACCCAGCGTCATTGACATCAAGCTTGGTACCATATTCTATGAGGATTCCGCCACTCCCGAGAAGCGTGCACGGATGGAGAAGGCTGCTCTAGAGACGACATCATTCGAGACTGGAGTTAGGCTCACTGGTTTCCAGGTTTGAGCGGTCTGGTACTTCTACTGCTACCACTCATAATCGGGATCTCCAGGTTTATACGAACGATTCACCTGATCCCATCTTGACGCGAAAAGAGTATGGAAATAGCATAAAGTCCAGTCAACTTTCAGAGGGTATTGCAAGATTTTTCCCTGTATCTTCGCCGTCTACTCCGTCTGCTGGTCTTCCCCGCCACCTCCTTCTCCCTATTCTCCGCAGTCTGCGTGAAGATGTCGCAGAAATAAGGGAGACTTTGGAAGGCGTGGATATGCGGATGATAGGTGGGAGTTTATTAATCGTATATGAGTCGGATTGGACGAGAGCAGAAGAGGCCGTTAAGCTGTATGAGTTGGAGAATGACTCTGAGGAAATGGAAGCCGAGAATGACGTGGAGATTACAGCGGGGGAGGATAACGATGGGGAAGACGAAGATATCGAGGACGAAGATGAGGAAGAGGATCTACCTGTGCCTCCCTATACCGTCAAGCTGATTGATTTTGCGCACACACGACTGATGCCTGGTCATGGGCCAGACCAGGGTGTGTTGATGGGGATTGGTACATTGTTAAAGCTGCTTGACGGGAGGATACAAGAAGTGGACAAAATGACCCCTTGAGTAGATTTGAGTTTTGGGATTCGGCAGATGATACCTCCGACTACGTCTAGATCTTTCTGCTTGGTGATATTACAGTATATGGACATGATACTCATATAGAACCCCGCTGAATTTCCTTGCAATCCGTGCATTTTAGTGGGGTACATGGTTTTAAAATCATCAAATAATGCTAGAATCATTACCCTGAGATAGGAGGCACTTGCAACAAACCTGTAAACTGTAACCGTATTGGAAACACTCCATAACAGTATGTTTATACTCGACTTATTGATAAGCTCATCACGCCTGAAAGTAATACACGGGAACCTATCTGCCAAAGGTGCGTAAATCCATCATGACAGAAATCCCCTGGTGCGAAATCATGATGTTACATCAACACGTCCTTGATTGTATACATAGTGATAGAATGCGTGAGATACACGATAACAGCATTCATAGGCTGCTATTGCCAGTGGAAATCGGTCTCCATATACTTCAGTAACAGATCAAGGTCCAGCTCACTGTTTAACACGTTTTCTAAAAAATATCTTAGCCAAGTCGTTAGGAAAGCAGAGTGTGCCTATCCATTTATCAGCGGGCCGTGTGTCGCCTTGTAACTTGATGTCATAGCCTAATAATATGTGTGTTAACAATACTTTGAGTAAGCTGACAGCTATGAGACGCCCAGGGCTAAATGATTTATGAGTTCAGCACACTAGAAAAACTAAAACACTGAAGGACTGGTGAACGGCTTACCACGCAAGTGAGCCATATCCAAAAGGGAAATAGTCAAGAGAGGGAATAGCCATCTGGTTTGGCGATTGGGACTCTGCTTTGTGGAACCGGAAACCATCAAATACTTCTGCATCCTCGTACAATTCTGAGCTCATGTGTACAGGCAGAGGGGACACCATCAGTAGAGTCCCGATTGGAAGATGAGATCCATCAGATAGCGTGATAGGTTGAATTGCTTTGCGAAGCATAGATACTATAAAATTAAAACTGGTTCAAAGAATTATAATGACTATACAAGGGGGAACTTGCCTGCGCTGACAGGACTCAACCGTAAAGATTCCTTTAAGAAGCTTTCTAACGTGTACATATGGTCGAGTGCATGTTTTATTCCGTGTCCTTGCCCTAGTGCGCTAGTTATCTCTGCTCTTAATGGTTCGACATACTCTGGATGCGCAGCGAGGTAGTAAAGGACATGTGTTCCGACCTAAGGTGATAACTTGTTAGATGGATGAAAAATTGCGAAGGAAAGGAGTTAAGTACGCTTGACAAGGTATGGATGGTAGCAAAATTAACTGATAGGAGTTTTCGGGTAATCAAGAGTGGATCCATTGCATTTGCCGTGTCCCCCTGAATAAGCCAAGACAGAAGGTCATTCTGTGTCGGCCGCTTAGTAAAACACGACAACTGAACAACTGAGACTAGCGGAGAAACACACATGTCTGTCGCTCTTTTCCAAGTCTTTTGTCGCCAGGAGGCTCTTGCGCTCTTCGATCAGAGAAGCAATGTTTTTGAAAACGAGCTTTAGCGTGTGAGCTGGCGGGTTATGTATCCAGCATACGAGGCTAGAAGGGGGATATTGGTATATATCGAGGTATGGTAACGCTGCCACTTACGGTCTTAGTATCTTGGGAAACATATTTAGAACAACGCCAGCGTTGATCACACCGTGTGCCCACTCAGCGGATAAACGGGTATATTCCATGTCGTGAGCTCAAATAAGTGACGTTAGTCAACCGAAAGAGGATAACATTGTCGCACTTACCTTTTGGGAGGCCGACGAACATGCGAGCAGCAATACGAGAAGTTACATCTGACACTGTAGCAAAAGCAGGAACTGCTGTCCATTCTGGAGATCGCCGACATATTAGCAGGCATAAGAGATAATTGATTAGCAAAGCACCTGTTGTGGAGGGGATATATTGAGAGAGGGCTTCCGCAGCCTCTTCATATACCGTTGGCACGATAGAGGTCCAACTTCGGACGAGGCGGTATTTGATGATATCAATGATCTGTTGCTCTTGATGGATTCCAGTATAGGGTGCTTGAAGCATCTTATTAAATGACATAAGAAATCAGACTATGACCAGAACAAGAAAACTCACGTCATTTGAAGCCTCAAGAAGAGAAAGGCGATTAGGTGGAATCGTAGAAATCTCTTTGACGAGTTGGGGATCTGTCACGTACACCACCCACCGATCAGCATGCGGAAGTTGAAAGGCCCTTCCTGGATTCTGCAGAGAGATGCGAGCAGGAGATGGCTCCGTTGGGTGATAGTATTAGAGTAGAAGTAAAATTTACATTTCTGTGACCTTTCCGTAACAAACGGGGCGAATCTAGCCACAGCTGGATGGCTCCTAGCCAGGATGAAAATGGCCCAGAAAAACCAACGGCAGGGATCCCAATCTAAATAACATGCCAGTAAGTAAGATTCGTGGGTTACTGGAATTCTACGAAGAAAAGGAGGACGCACACACAGTGTCCTAGGGATCCGCTGAGAGAGTAAAACACAAACGCAAAGGAACGCAAGTAAGGCGATGATAAAAGGTAGCATATTTGAGATGGGAAAGACTGTACGACTCACCACTGGGGGTGTAGAAAGAACATATATATGGGCGGGTAGTGTGAAGTGATTGCTGTACCGTGACATGCATATGGGCACATAACCATGATAGCACGGGCGTGACCATCATACATTATGTATTTACAACTAAGGCCTGAGGTCTGAGGCACGACTACCAAATTGTGACTGAAATCTGATAGTGTCGTAGAATGATGAGAATATGGGCTAAATTGGAAATCTGGACATGCCAATGCTGTGATCGTAAATCTGCAAAATGACTTGACAACGGCTAATTCAGGACTTGAATAAGCTTGAATTCTACCTCCAGCTCAGGTAATTGGAGGATGTGTTCGCTTTTACAGCATTGAGACAATACGAGGACGTAGTCGCTGAGGTTACAATCGGGGGCGAAGAAGTTGACCGCATCGGACGAGGATCGGATTTCGAGACACAGCAAGCCCCTTTTCGTAGGAATTAGAACCAATACATTAGGCTAGAATCATGGTAGTGAGGGATACGTACATGTACGGTCAACATCAGATGGCACGACGAATGATCCGATGCCAGTGAATGCAGGCAAGTGCCCAGGGCAGACATAGTGACTAGTGACTAGTGACTGGCTATAACCGTATTGGAAACAGTCCACAATAGTTGGTTAGCATTATAGGTTGCACGCAGTGTCCAGACTGTCAGACTGATATAGTCTTGGAATGATGAGAAGATAGGCTGAATTTGGAGTCTGGACATCTCAATGTTGTGATCGTACCTGCGCGCTTTCACCAAGGCAGCCCGCGTCTTGTCCGCGGCCTCGTGTGGTTGTCGCCGCCATGGGCTGATTTCCTATCCATTTCCTGTCTCTCATAAGAGCATAATACCCACCCCGAGTCCATCCTGCCAGTGCAAGACAGATCTGTGATGCCTCTCCTGGCACTCCTGGCTATTCCAGTTGCCCTGCTCCTCTTCTCCATTTATCTCTGGCTCGTCAACCGCTCCATAACCACAGTTCCTGCCACGGCCCTCCCCTTCTCTCCTCATCGCTGGACAGTATCAGACATCGAGCAAACAGCCGCACGACTCGAGAAGGACCCTATAAACACCCTTCCGCATCTTCCACCACCCACAGGCAGGCGCTACATAGTCGTCGGTGGCTCAGGTAAGCTCCTGCTCTTTCCACAGCCAGCCACCGCCACCCGCTCATACTCATACCTGCCAAAGGTCTTGTTGGGGGATGGATAGTCCTTCATTTGCTCCAGCGCGGCGAAGATCCCGCTAACATTCGAATCGTCGACATTCGCAGACCAGTGCGAAAGGACATGCTCTCAGGAAAACCCGCCCAAGTGGGTTTTGTTGCAGCTGATGTACAGGACTCGAAATCCGTTGGCGCTGCCTTTGCTGCAGACTGGCCCGATTCAGGTGCTACTTCAGACAAAGGCATCACAGTCTTCCATACCGTCGCTTGCATCCGCTTCTACGAACGCCACTCCTCACTCGTCTCGCGCTCTTCTTCCCTTAACGTCGATGGCACTCGAAATGTTCTCGAAGCAGCACAACAAAATGGCGTAGACATTCTCGTGTACACCTCGTCTGCCAGTATCCCGGTCCCTCGCACACAATACTGGATTTGGCCATGGCAAAGGCACGCAAAAACCTTTGTACAACTCGTCAGAGACGACGTTACTGGTGTTGCGCGCAAGCACAAGGACTGCTTCTCAAATTACTCTTACACCAAGGCTCTGGCCGAAAAGCTAGTATGTGATGCTGATAGTCCGAGTAAAGGATTCAGGACCGGATGCGTCCGACCTGGCAACGCTATATTTGGTCCGGGCGGTGACCTGAACGCTGGAGCTTATCTGGTTCGTGGTATGAACCCATCGTGAGTTGAGCCCATCATCCCTTGTTAGATATCATTGACACGATCTTTCCCACTAGATGGGCAGCTCCTATGATACAGTCGTTTACTTACGTAGAAAATGCCTCTTACGCCCATTTACTCTACGAACAGCGACTGTTAGAAAATCAGTCATCTCCCGGTCCGTCGCATCCAGATGTTGGAGGAAAGGCTTTCGCTATCACGGATCGAGGAAATCCTATTTCTTATGGTGACTTGTATCTCGCCCTCAGTACTCTCACCGGAGGCAAAGTCCAGTTCCCATCTCTACCACCTGCTCCTTTGCTTTTCCTTGCAACGCTGATTGAATGGTATTACATTGCGCAGAGCTACGTTCCTCGTCTTTTGCCAGCTGTGCAGGGTGATCTACGAAATCTGCAGCCCGCCATGTTTTCCCTCGTCACCATCCACATGAAAGTAGATGATTCAAAGGCCCAACAGTTGCCACAAAATGGTGGGCTAGGCTACCAACCGCCTTTTTCAACTCTGGAAGGTGTCTGCCACCTCGTTGAGGATCACTTGAAGAACGTTGATTATGGTCAAGAGCATCAAAGGACGGGCGGTGGGATAACACTTGGTTTCCGAGCGAAGAATTAAGAGGTGTTGCTCTTGTTTTCAAGTTGGGTCACGGCATTGTGCTTTGAGGTTGTTCGGGTTACTTGTATCGAGAAATCAGCGGTGGCGCCCATGTAATGAGACCTTGCCCCCAAAATTACTACTACTGACACAATATATACTTTGAATTTGGAATCTTTCTGATCGTGGCACGAAGGACATTGGCAATCGCTTGCTCGACTGCGTTGTTTGGTTCTAGCCGTTCAAGTTCAAGTTGACGATCAGTCTACCCTGATGTTTTAAAACTGTTCCAGAACGCCCAAGTTTCAACAAGACTTTGGGCACAACTACCATGATCATCACTTAGCTGGGATGATGGCCTCGAGAATATTTTTAATTCGGAACGCATTCGCTCAGGCAACACTGTGCGTCCTTGAATCTCCTAAGGCGAGGTTCTGGACCACGCCACGTCCCAAAGCTAGTAAGTTTTTAATATTACTCAGGTAAACCCAGGCGGGCGATGATATGATGACAGTATCATTATCTCCCTTGCTGACCTAATTAGTATAGTGGATCGATATAGTATCATCTACAGTAATGACGACGTTGTCAAGATGAACTTTACCCTAGAGAGCGATATAGTGAATTCTATTTTTCCAACTCTTGAAGTTTTGCAAACTGCCAATACCCGCCACGACGAGCCATGAGTTGACCATGAGTTCCCATCTCGTTCACCTTCCCGTCCTTTATGAAATAACTATCCCGCCATGATTAGAAACGATAAAATATAGATGGCATATACGACATACATATGATCAGCATGCTGGACAGTAGCCAACTTGTGGGCTATAGCAATCGTTGTTCTACCCTTTGCTGCATTGTTGAGTGCTTCCTGAACTGCGACCTCCGAATTTGCATCAAGAGCAGACGTTGCCTTCAAAACACTTGTCAGTTAATAGTCTCAGACACGTTCATCAGGGACTTGCCTCATCTAACAGTAGAAGCTTGGGGTTCCGAATTAATGCGCGTGCTATAGCAATACGTTCTGGATGATAGGAGCCAAAAGTTAGAAACCAAGTAGCGATAATAAGGTGTAGGGAGACGAACGTTTCTGACCGCCAGAAAGCTGGGAGCCTCGTTCGCCTACTTCTGTCTCGAAACCACTGTATCCTTTGATAAGTAGCAATCAGACAATTTATGGAAAATGTGTACTTGGGCAGTGATTCTATAAAATCAAGGATATTCGCGATGCTGCATGCTCGTTTGATTTCTTCATCGGATATGTTGGCCATAGCACCTGTGGAGCCAAGCAAGATATTGAACCGGATGGTACCGCTGTATAATTTCTGCAGACAATATTGTTGAAGTGTAGAAATAGAAAAAGTGGAATGAACTACGCACAGATTCCTGTGATACTAATGCAACGTGTTTGCGGTATTCGTTGACATCTAGCGCCGACAAACAATTTTCATCAAACTGAATAAATGAATGATGATTATCATCAGTAGACTATTATATAACATCTACATCTATACTCACATAAATGGACCCAGAAGTCGGTTCATAGAATCGTTCGATCAGTTGAATTCTGCAAGAAGAATTTATCAAAGATAGAAAATCACATAGCCGGATAACAAACACACATGGTACTCTTGCCTGAACCACTTGCTCCTACGAATGCGGTATAGGCTCCTGGTTTGATAGATAGGTTGATACCGCGGAGTACAGAAACCTCGGGCCTCGTAGGATAGCAGAAGGACACATCTTGAAAATGAACACCTCCTTGTACATTTTCGAACATTCTTGACGATACGGCCTTTTCATCATTGGTGACGATGTTGGATTTGCTCGTCTTCATGATTTTCAGAATGTCACGAGCAGCATCTGCAGCAGAGGTAATGTCTGGAACAGACGTAAACACGTTGGCTGCATTCCATGAGCCAAATACGGTGCTCTGTCGTTCATCTATTAGAGCATATATGTGCGTTGATTTCAGAGGCCATACCATAAAAACAACATAAAATTGGAACGTCGTATACTCCCCAGTAGTAACGAGACCTGATCCGTACCAGAAAACCAATGCAACGACAAAAACAATGACAGATATAGACATCGCAAAGATAGCATTGCTAACAATCCCCGCTTTGACAGATTGCCGAAGCGGTGCTTTCAATGCGTCACTGTACAATGAGCATGTATGGTCCTCGCGAGTGAGTGCAGCTACGGTCCTGATGGATACTGCAGCTTCACAAGCAATTTGAGCAGATTCATCGTGAGATGCTTTGCTGGCTTTCTCTTTATTTGCAACTAACTGGAGTCGGATTAAACCCAAAGTAACGATGGGTGGCATACATGCTAAAATGCACAGGGGAATCAGAGGTAAAAGGGCTCAAAATATTACAACTAACCTATTCCCACAAGAGCTAATTTCCACCCAAAGATAAGCCCAATTATTGACCCGCCAATGCAACAGGAAATGCATTGCAGAACGGCGCCAAGAGTCATTGCGACAAAACCATTTGTCTTCTCGGGGCCACCAACCAAATTCGCCGTTAGGACACCCGGGTTATTCGAGTCTTTATCAAAGAAAGAAACTAAATTATGAATTAGTAAACCGAAGGCTTTTGGACATAAGGCTTACTCACTCTCTTGGTGCAGCAGTCCTTGGAAAGCTAGTAATCTGAGCTTTGTAGTAAGAATGGCAGCACCTTTCCCAAACAAGACGTTATGCATTGCCAACGATAAGGTAGAGCATATGGCTATAATAAAAAGCCACAGGGCATTTCGGTCACCTATTAAATGATAGATCAATTTAGTAGTAATGGGAGGATGGACCAAATCATACCCTGGGTTCTGAAGTCTGGACTACCAGTGTTTTGATATGTTTGAAGAGCTTTAGCTATTACGGGATGTATTAAAAATGAGAAACTATGATAGATAATGTACCACTGACCGTAGACAATTCCAAAACCAGGATGTACCAGTCCACCCACTAATAAAAAAAAGTAAATTTTAAATCCAGTCCAGGTCTAGCACTGGCAGAAAGCCTCGATCTGACACTCACAGATACCAAAAAAGGTGCCACACACATAGATCATGCGAGTGTGTGGTATAAGAGAAGCCAACTTAAAAGCTAAGGTAAAACGGCCTGCGCGGTCCAGTTCATCCGTGCTGGGATGGGTCAAGGTACTCTTCAAATCTTCCTCGTTTGAGATATCAATATCTTTGTTCACAAAAGACGTTCTGGTATGCCCCTTCGTCTCCTCAGCGTCGATGTCTAGACTTTGAGAAACGCTAGCATCGTCTTGATCCAAGTGTTGAGCACGAACTAGCTGGGTATATGCGCCATGATCGTCGCAAAGTAGTTCTTCATGTGTACCGCTTTCGACAAGGGAGCCGTTGCTTAGCACATAGATGACATCGGAATCTTTGACCGTAGACAGACGATGAGCAATTGTAATTGTGGTACGGCCTGTATTACATCAGTACAAAACAAGCAGTTGGTTGGTGGTATTTGGAAACATACCTTCGGATGCTTTGTTCAAAGCAGCCTGTACAATCCCTTCAGACTGTGTATCCAATGCACTAGTAGCCTCGTCTAGTAGCAAGATTCTGGGATCTGATACAATAGCCCTAGCGATAGCAATGCGCTGTTTCTGGCCACCAGATAAACGAAACCCGCCGTCACCAACCATGGTATCGTAACCCTCCGGTAGCAACATGATAAAATCGTGAGCGTAAGCCTTGATGCAGGCATCCTGCACGAGCGCCCATCGAATTTCCCGGGAAGAATGTTCATGTGCTGTATTCAACAAACCTTGTTCGATGTTTTCGCGAACGCTGATGGCGAATAGGACAGGTTCCTGTGCCACAAGGCCAATTTGAGAGCGTAGCCACTTTATATGAAGATCGCACAGGTCAACGCCATCAAGGAACACGCTCCCGGCGTCTGGGTCGTAAAATCGTTCGAGTAGTCCTACAATCGTCGATTTTCCGGACCCGGAATGTCCTACGAGAGCAGACCGTTTCCCAGCCGGAAAGGTAAGGCTTAAATATTTGAGAACAGGGACATTTCTGCGAGAGGGATAGCTGAAATCGATGTTCTTCAACACAATTTCTCCTTGAACAGATGTCAATTTCTGGCCGTTTTCTTTTCTTGAGTCAATCATTGGAGTATGGTCGATAACTCTATAAAGTTGAGCAGCAGCGTCTCGAGCCCGCATAACAACTGGACGAAACGTCTCAGGAAGGGTGACTCAAATACAGAATGAGATCAAACCTTGTGCATTGGGTCCAGCAATTCCAAGAGAAAAGGAACCAATAAGGATACACAATCCCACAGTGACAACAGTACCGGCATTGGCTTGTGAATTGGCTTAAAATAGCATAACGAACCATTAAAGCAAGCTACTCACCTCGCCCTTGTTGGATCAAAGTGGTTCCATAATAAAAGGATAGGGAGTACGAAGAATAGACGACAAACGAGAAGATTGCCATTCCGACACCTTGAATTTTGGATAATTTCAAGTCAGATACTTGGGATAAGCGAATCAACTGGTCGTAGACTGTTGATATCTTTATTTCTGCGCCGAAAGCGTGTATAATGCGAATCGTTGAAAGTGACTCCTGAGCGATGCCTCCTGCTTTAGAAAGATGACTGAGCGATGCCCTGAAATTAAGAGTTATGCTTGAGTTGAGGCTACAGAAGAGGAAATCACTGCACGAACTGTGCACAACGCGAACATAGAATTGCCATGAGCGCTCCTATAATGACAAGGCAAGGAAGCATAGATGTCAATGCAAGGGCAAGACGCCATGATTTGATATATGCGATAATCATGCCCGTAGCAAAAGCACCGACATTACTGCCCAGAAGGGCAAACTTCTCAGAGATGCCTTGCTGAACCAAATGCGCATCAACCTCAATTTGCGCAGCTACTTCTCCAGCCGAAATATCATCGAAAAATGAGAGGTCCTGATGAAGTATAGCTCTAAAGTAGCTCTCTCGAATTCGTTTTGCGATGACCTCTCCCGTGTACGTCCAGATTGTCACTGATATATAGGTCGCAAGAAACATGGCTATACCTGAAAAGATCATCAGATATTTATGATAATAAATGCACATGAGTATCCAGACCCAGATAAACGAGGTTCAGCGCATCTTGCGTTGCCTTCTGACGAAATTGCTCGATGAATGATGCAGCCTCAGACGCCGATAAGGACTTGGTTTGCGAAATGTTTACAAAGCTTTCGATGAGGTTACCTAGGAAAAGAGTCATAATGGGCTAAAATACGACAAGGGCATATTGAACAAAAACACGAGCGTAGTGATAGTGTGATATCCAATCTTACCGTAGCACCACCGGCACCAGTACTAGCAATCACACCAAGGAAGTTCAGCATGAGTTCGAATTTTGTTGCAAACCTGTAAAATCGAGTATCTTTGTTGACTGCATGTTCGGCTCGAAAGGTCACTCACCGAAAAAGGCCTAAGACGGACACCGGGGGCATCGTATCTACTTTGGAGGGGTCCTCACCACTCATAGAGAATTACGGTACTGGGATGACTTTGGCTGGAGAGCTTGAACGACAGCCTCCTACAAGTAGGTTGGCAGACACGACCAAATCATGCCACTTCCCTTAAGAAGGCTGGCGCTCAAGCCAGATTTATCTATACCGTGAACAGCGCATCGTACGAGGGGTGTGAGACACCAACGTGGTTCGCACAAGGCCGCAATCAGAAAACTGACACCAGTGACGCCCTATTAATCAGAGAAGTCTGGCCGAGAGTAGCTGAGAACTCTTTGAAATCAGCGACGGACATAGATACACGATGCGAAACTGGATCGGTGCACAAGATGCTGTGTGTGACTACTTGGATTTCCTTATTCAGATTCTTGGACGTGGCGGACTTTGAAGTCGGAGGCAAACAAAGCTCCGTCAATTGGACACACCGCCATTCTGTCTTTGTGGCAGATTCCAAATTCAAAGTATATATTGTGTCAGTAGTAGTAATTTTGGGGGCAAGGTCTCATTACATGGGCGCCACCGCTGATTTCTCGATACAAGTAACCCGAACAACCTCAAAGCACAATGCCGTGACCCAACTTGAAAACAAGAGCAACACCTCTTAATTCTTCGCTCGGAAACCAAGTGTTATCCCACCGCCCGTCCTTTGATGCTCTTGACCATAATCAACGTTCTTCAAGTGATCCTCAACGAGGTGGCAGACACCTTCCAGAGTTGAAAAAGGCGGTTGGTAGCCTAGCCCACCATTTTGTGGCAACTGTTGGGCCTTTGAATCATCTACTTTCATGTGGATGGTGACGAGGGAAAACATGGCGGGCTGCAGATTTCGTAGATCACCCTGCACAGCTGGCAAAAGACGAGGAACGTAGCTCTGCGCAATGTAATACCATTCAATCAGCGTTGCAAGGAAAAGCAAAGGAGCAGGTGGTAGAGATGGGAACTGGACTTTGCCTCCGGTGAGAGTACTGAGGGCGAGATACAAGTCACCATAAGAAATAGGATTTCCTCGATCCGTGATAGCGAAAGCCTTTCCTCCAACATCTGGATGCGACGGACCGGGAGATGACTGATTTTCTAACAGTCGCTGTTCGTAGAGTAAATGGGCGTAAGAGGCATTTTCTACGTAAGTAAACGACTGTATCATAGGAGCTGCCCATCTAGTGGGAAAGATCGTGTCAATGATATCTAACAAGGGATGATGGGCTCAACTCACGATGGGTTCATACCACGAACCAGATAAGCTCCAGCGTTCAGGTCACCGCCCGGACCAAATATAGCGTTGCCAGGTCGGACGCATCCGGTCCTGAATCCTTTACTCGGACTATCAGCATCACATACTAGCTTTTCGGCCAGAGCCTTGGTGTAAGAGTAATTTGAGAAGCAGTCCTTGTGCTTGCGCGCAACACCAGTAACGTCGTCTCTGACGAGTTGTACAAAGGTTTTTGCGTGCCTTTGCCATGGCCAAATCCAGTATTGTGTGCGAGGGACCGGGATACTGGCAGACGAGGTGTACACGAGAATGTCTACGCCATTTTGTTGTGCTGCTTCGAGAACATTTCGAGTGCCATCGACGTTAAGGGAAGAAGAGCGCGAGACGAGTGAGGAGTGGCGTTCGTAGAAGCGGATGCAAGCGACGGTATGGAAGACTGTGATGCCTTTGTCTGAAGTAGCACCTGAATCGGGCCAGTCTGCAGCAAAGGCAGCGCCAACGGATTTCGAGTCCTGTACATCAGCTGCAACAAAACCCACTTGGGCGGGTTTTCCTGAGAGCATGTCCTTTCGCACTGGTCTGCGAATGTCGACGATTCGAATGTTAGCGGGATCTTCGCCGCGCTGGAGCAAATGAAGGACTATCCATCCCCCAACAAGACCTTTGGCAGGTATGAGTATGAGCGGGTGGCGGTGGCTGGCTGTGGAAAGAGCAGGAGCTTACCTGAGCCACCGACGACTATGTAGCGCCTGCCTGTGGGTGGTGGAAGATGCGGAAGGGTGTTTATAGGGTCCTTCTCGAGTCGTGCGGCTGTTTGCTCGATGTCTGATACTGTCCAGCGATGAGGAGAGAAGGGGAGGGCCGTGGCAGGAACTGTGGTTATGGAGCGGTTGACGAGCCAGAGATAAATGGAGAAGAGGAGCAGGGCAACTGGAATAGCCAGGAGTGCCAGGAGAGGCATCACAGATCTGTCTTGCACTGGCAGGATGGACTCGGGGTGGGTATTATGCTCTTATGAGAGACAGGAAATGGATAGGAAATCAGCCCATGGCGGCGACAACCACACGAGGCCGCGGACAAGACGCGGGCTGCCTTGGTGAAAGCGCGCAGGTACGATCACAACATTGAGATGTCCAGACTCCAAATTCAGCCTATCTTCTCATCATTCCAAGACTATATCAGTCTGACAGTCTGGACACTGCGTGCAACCTATAATGCTAACCAACTATTGTGGACTGTTTCCAATACGGTTATAGCCAGTCACTAGTCACTAGTCACTATGTCTGCCCTGGGCACTTGCCTGCATTCACTGGCATCGGATCATTCGTCGTGCCATCTGATGTTGACCGTACATGTACGTATCCCTCACTACCATGATTCTAGCCTAATGTATTGGTTCTAATTCCTACGAAAAGGGGCTTGCTGTGTCTCGAAATCCGATCCTCGTCCGATGCGGTCAACTTCTTCGCCCCCGATTATAACCTGGCCGAGTCGTTGAACGTAGTCCACTGAGCGACAGTTGGACAGTACGAGGAAAGCTATTGTTTTATCTGGATTGTATGACTGGCTGACACAGTGTACGTAGGCGCCCAGTATTGAGTACAGAGTACCAAGTCACCACCATGTCCTTGGCTTATGTACTGCCACTGAATACAGTAGGTTATCCGCAAATTTCATTGATAGGACAGACACCGTGACTTTAAATTTGGGTGCCAGGCCCATAGAAGTATTACTGTCGTATCTGGGCTATGCTTGTGTGTGCTTCGATGCTATGAGCATGTGTATGACTGCATCAGTGTTCCTGATATACCCCATAGAATGTTGATGTCGCAAACGCTAAAAGTCCGTATTTTCAAACCCTGGGTATCCATCACTGTTGGTCCTCAATCAGTGCAGAGTCACAGGTCAGCGATGGCTATGCTGATATTTACACGCAATTCCTATTCGGGTGAGCTGAGGACTGACTTAAAGCCCATCACTGGCATTTATCTTCGAGTCGTTTTCCATATCCATCATTGACTGGTTGAAAATCGACAACGTTGTGCCATGGATACTGACCCTCAAGCGCTCATCAGCACCCTCGTAGCTTTAGGAACCATTAATCGCAAGGTTAATGCCAATGCCGGTGCGTAGATCTCTCTAGTGATGTATCCATTGGCATTAAAAGTTGGGCTCTATATCCAGTCGCCAGTCTTGCTTGGCTGCTGTATGATATTATCATATGCTTTGAGGATGAGGTATGCACATCCCTGTGTGTATCATATATAGAAAACTCAGCCGACTTTCCTCTGGTGTTTAGATTGAACTTGTATGGAGGTGAGTGCTAAGATACAGACATATTGTTGAAATTGACTCGTGGAACTTGATCATCAAATAGATCCAGGTGGACATTGCCCAAAGTCCTGTACTTGTCTCTCCGTTACTATGCTCCTCTTTGGCTGATGTCAGTACATCTTATCAACTGCTTTATATATATATTTTTCTGATACGACTTCTGTCATCCCAGGTATCAAAGTATCATACACTGTGGGCAGTTTTTCAGCTGAGGCACAATGTAGAACCACTCAAACAATCTTCCTTGTAGTATCTCCTGGCACTGCGTTATCAAATTTGGTGAGCATGTTTCGATTGTCCTCGTTTTCTGTGCAACCTAGATCTAACATGATTATTTGGAGACGTGAGTCTGCCAGGTATAGAGCATACAATGTGATCTTTAATACTGTGCTGTGCTGTAGATGCACGAGCTTCCCTGCTCTACAATCTATGTAAATACCATACATCTCCTGCAGGGACCCTCAGAACTAATTTTGCTCTTGATACCTAGAGGTCCTTTGGTTCTTTGGGTTCTAGTGGACTTCGTTCTGATCCTTCGGATTAATGCTCTTTATGGCAGCAATAGAAAAGGTATGTTTTACTAACCGCAAAGTAGCTTTTCAGTCTCTAACATTTGATTCACAGTGCAATACCTTATGGCAATCACATGGATATGTACGTTGAAATAACACATGAATAATGACCACATCGCTGACGTAAATGCGACAGCTGCTGCAGCTGTAAGGACTTTGTATTCGAGGTCACAATGAATATTAACATACCCCCAAGGTGATCATCCCCGTCTCGATCTACTGTTTTCGACTCTCCCGACCAGTTCCAGCGCCTGCACCGTTTTCAATGGTGGCTGGTTGCCTGGTCTTAAACATCGACTGGAACAAAATGAAGGTGGCGAAGGCTGCTGTGTGAGTATGCCACATAATCATCTTCGACAGTATCACTGATATACGTCCAAAGCATTGCCTTTATGATCTTAAATGTCTTTTATATAGGCATGACATTGTTTAAATTTGTTCAGAGCATTCGATCTCTTCGACGTGTGCGTCTGGGGTCGGTGCTTTCCATATTCGTCGCCGAGGGACTGATGTATTTTTTTGTTTGTCTTGGTACGTTGTCCTCCTTCTTTAACTACGCATTACACAAATATATATTCGTAGGTGCCAACGCCGCCGACATCGTGTTTTCTTCTGGAAGTCCAACATTGTTTTCATATGTCGATCTAGCTCAGTTGTAAGTGTGGATAGCCTCTATATCCACACAACCCTGACATTGATCAATGATTTATGCAGCTGGTTGGCCGCTTTCTATAGTTACTCGGTCCGTATTTCTCTAGACTGCTTTAATTATCAGATGCCTCACACATGATGCAGGGTTGTCACCTCATTCTCCACCTTCGAGCAAACACTCGTCAAAAAAAGGCAACAACGTTCACTGATGCAACGGAGATGCAATTTCAATATCACCATCGTGGTCAAAGTATTGCCTGATTCTATGGTGGACATGGGATCGAGATGCCCTTTCACTACTCCTCGTCGGTGAATCATAACTGTTCGATTGACTCTTTTCACGATGATTTTAAAGCTATGTATCTCGTGAAGTATACACATTGCGAGGAAATTCGTGGGATTTCATATGAGTATGATATTTATATACTGTAACATTAGTGTACACAGCCAAGGGGCATCCAAAAAAAATAATCAATGAAGTCCCTCCTCAAGGTGTCATACCTGACCCCCCACAAACCTCATATCAAAATGTTACAGTATCCCAGGCTACTATCTAGGATGTATCCCAAACAACCTATCATGAAGCCTTACTTCCTAAACAATAATACATATGAGGTGGGACTTTTTACAAGGGAACTTTTGGTTATATTGTAGAGATACAATCTTACCTTTGAAGATTTCAAACTCTGGGATATCCTGAACCATGCCCTGGGACATCCCACCATGTCCTGGAACATCCCAAAAGATAATCTGGGACATCCCAGTCAATATCCCACACATGCCTTAGGATGTCTCAAATGATTTTTGGGATGTGACACACAACAGCCTGGGATATTTTGCACAGTGTTTTGGGATATTCTAAGCAGGTTTACCACAGTTTAGGAATATCCCATTAAGTTCCCCTTGACTCCATTCTGGGGACGGCTTTTAGTGCATGTATTTTGTATTTGATCCAGCCAAACACAATCATGCTTCATCTGTCACCCATTTTGTAACTTTCATAGAGGTGGTCATCAAAGATATAGTGTAAAACCTCTATCCCTTATACCGAGTTAACGGAGGGATAAAAGCTTTTAATCAGACAAGTAGCGTTTCAAGTAACGATTGAGAATTAATCAACAACTGAGGAAAGTATGTACATGATGGTCTACTATATATATGTTTCTGAAAGTCAGCCATGAGGCGCTGACTGATGTTCTTTGTAATAATTCTAGACTCGTGTCACGTGGTGGTCACGTGATCTGATATAACTACGTATTATGTTATCCGCGCTAAAGCAGCAGCTTAACATATCTTATCTGTCATGTGATCAGATATCAAAGAAATGAAAAAGGAAATTAGCGCTCAGATTAGCGCTTCTGGTTCAAGTCGTGACATATAGCCAAAGTAAAATGTAAACAATGTGGTCATTTGCACTTTGTTGCAATTACAATATCATCCCTATAGAGCAGGAAGGATAAAAGTCATACTATTGCTTTCTAAACTATTTCAAGCAGATATTTTACTAATTTAGTCTTAGCTTATTGCAGGTCACATGAACATTAACTTCAAACATCAGACAAGATGCATTTTTCTTTGAGTGACTTTGAAGACTTAGACCGTCTTAGAACAAGGACTAAGACATATCAAGACATATAAGAGAGTTAAGCTTGCTAAGAACCGCACACTCAAATTACTCTAACTGCTCCAATGCAGCTCAAGACCATCAAGACCATCAAAAGTTAAAATATGTAAAATAGCAGACATCAATGACGAATTAATTAGCTCGAGTACTGATCAATCAGAGTCAAAAAAGCCTATCTGGAAATGGTGGTATTACTCAATGGTGCGTTACTGGACGTGTTACTCTAGCGTTACTGATGAGGGGCATTACTCAGGCATTACTCAGTCATTACTCACAGTTTTGATAGAATAACAGGAAGTGAAGTTTTATCAAAAGTGCGGTGTAAGGTCAAGTCAGAACACAAGTCTCGATACAGAAAGAGTTGGTAATTCTAAGATGCTAATCCAAAAGCGTGATGATCAATAAATTTGTTGACATAGAATGATGCAAAAGCATCAAGTGAGTTATGAAACAATATCTGCCGGGAATCCTGTTGTCACCGAAAACAGGAAGGAGATGCGTGGCTCGTAGGATACAGTCAAGGTGAATCACTTCAGTTATTGGTGATAGGTCCTCATTGAAGTCTGGACAGTGTCAGGCAACGAACAAGAAGCTATATAACACAACCAAATGCCTGGCCAAGTCCCTTTGAAGGCGGTGGATCAGGGTATTGATAGTGAAGAGTATCAATGTAGGCGCAAATCCAAACTAATATTGAACTAAGGAATAATACATCGAGTATATACCCCTTATATAGTGAACCGCGAGGGTCAGACCGAGAAAGGGAAAGAGTAAGAAAGTGGTCTGACCAAATAACTAACCAATAAGAAAAGAGAGGAAAAGTGGTCCGATCTATCATAATTACTAATGGTGTGAGAGAGAGTCTTGGTAAGTGATGTATGATTTGGCTGTGTCAGTAAGCCCATGACTAGGCGCTGAGTCACATCTTAGACCGCTGATTAATATTCCTCCGAAGTATTCCCTGACATAGTGTAGAATCATTGCTATGTCATTCGGATATCTTCTTGAGGATCTATGACAGCTCTCCTTTGTTGTAAGTACAATAGAATAGGAGTATGAAGGGAAAAGAAGAAGAAGAAAGATAAAAGTAATAGAATACCGGCTGAGATCTCTGGTCCGAGGGCGAGAGGAGTGACGGGGAAGGAGTCGGATAACCACGACATGATGGGAATGCAATGAGAAAAATTGATTCCTTACAGACAGACCATCCACATACCGGTGAGGTTGTTGGGCTCTTCTTGGACTTTTGAGAACCAGTGCACTAATGCACATGGGTAGAGTACATCCTGAAAGGTGAAAGAAAAAAACAGTAGGATGTGGACAACATCCAATCCCTGCATCCCAGTGAACATGGGGTCCCTCTCAACAAAGACACAGTCATGCCGAGAAGGTCCTCTCCGCCATGATGGAGAAGCACGTATAGTTTCTCAATGCATACCTCCGAGTCCACTTTCATCACTTGGGGCATAGAACATGGCTGTAGCTGAGTGAAATACCGATATCTTTGCATTGAGTGACCCAGCTGGACAATTAGAAAGGGCGACATTGGCTGTGCATGGTGC
Source organism: Serpula lacrymans var. lacrymans S7.9 (assembly GCF_000218685.1). NCBI lineage: Eukaryota > Fungi > Basidiomycota > Agaricomycetes > Boletales > Serpulaceae > Serpula > Serpula lacrymans. The sequence goes on from NW_006763300.1 coordinate 1,547,453, forward strand.
ATCAGGATCATGTAGATGTTGCTGATTATATAGAAATCTTTGGACAAGCTCGACCAGCCTTGGCTGGTCAAGCTGCTTCACTAGTTGGTCCAGTGTCCGTGCATATCCTTGCTCTGCAATTTCAGATTAGTGGGTAAATTAAACTAGAAAAAAAACAACTTACTTCGAGTTCGAGCAAGCTGAACATGTGTCACAGTAGGTGGCCCCCCTGAAACCGGATTGCTTTCAAGATCACCACTGTTGATATTGACGCCGCCTTCTACAGCAGCCTGAGGGCTCAGAATATTTCCAGAGAGCATGCCACGCTCTATAAAATCGACTTGTGAGGCTGCAAGTTTGTCAAGCCTTTGGTTTGTGAGTAGCATTTGCCCAAGTGCATTATAACGGTTGGAACGGCGCCATGGCTCTTTGACAGCCTTAATGTGTTTGGATTCGGTGATGGACGAACACAGTCCGTTTGGGGCACCAAACATTTGTATCAATGTGATGTAGTGGACTAAAGAATGTTGCCTAGGAAGAGAGAATCTGTTAGGTCGCACCCCAGTGGTCTGAAACACAGTGTGGTAGCTAGATTAATCCTATGAAGGCCTCTGGCCGCTTTTTTGAGGACTCAAGCGGAGCTTGAATACACATTGAGCCAGCCACTTTGACACACAAGCGCGTGAAACATTATTTGGGCGGAGCTTGAATGTGTAAAAGAGCAGTCAAAGATGTTTGTGATGTTGGTAAAGGCCCTCTAAAGTGTCTCATCAACTGTGGGAAAGTGCAAGTGTCCTGCCAGGACACTTGTGCTAGTCTTGAGCCAGCTGTTTTGGGAAGGTGCAGAATAAACCGCGCTGGAGCCACTTCCCAAATGTCTGGAGATATTTGATGGGCGACGAGTGCATCGTGTCACGCCGGGACTTTTTGGCTCTATCATTTGATTATCTTATCTTATCTGTTGGTCCTTGTACATACTTATGCAGTTTCTCCGAGTCGCATTTTGTGATCAATGCTGGATAACATGAGTGGAGACCAGACATCCAATGACTCCCTCAGCTTCTCAGATGTCAATGAGGATACTGACTACAATCCTTTCATTGCTGATGGTTTTTTTGAGCCAGATTATGATCCACTGGCAGATAGCAACAGCTTGGAGTTCCCTTCATACACATCATCCCCCATTCAACTTGTCAACACTCGCCATTTAAAGGAGAACCTAACAGGAAGTCCCGCAGCCAAAGTTTGAGCTATCCTGGACTACATGAATTCAGTAGGCCTCGACTTACCATTATTTTTGGATTTCCTTAGTTGGGGTGATCATGAGTCTATCATTGACACAAAAATGCGGTATGCAAGGACTTCGTTGATGGTCAGTGCTGAGCTTACAGGGATTTTAAAGCGGTGGCACAAACTCCCACGCACAAAAGGGACTCACAATTCTCGTGCTAATGGAGCACAACTGGTGCTTGAAGAATTTTCCTTGTCATGTGTTGCAGACGTACTTGAGGCTGAGCTGGAATCCATCAAGGACATGTGCTATTGTCCCCCAGAGGATGTTTTGGAAGAAGGCCTGACAAGCCTTTACATTGAAGACATATTGTTGAAACTGCGTAGTCCTGGTTTTGGAGGCACCCCAAAATTCTGGGCCTTGCTTCAGCGACTCAACAAAACAGCTGTGCAAGAGAAACAAAACACTTTGAAGAATCCTGACTTGGTGCGTAGTACATCATCCAAAGCTATTACTAACACTGAATTCCCAATCACCAGGTCAATATTTCTATTATATTTCAGATCATGTCCTTGCGCTCTCATCATCACAGCCGCTGGCCAAAAATGTTGACAACATTCCTTAAGTCTCAAGGCATCTCTGCAAAAAGCCTCGACCTCCTACGGACATTCTGCCTGACCATGAGTTATAAATAGTCTGTCCGGGCCATCAGTTCTATTTCTAAGAACAAGATGAATGAACTCTGTAAAATAATCCACATCCATCCCTTTGTGATATCTCATGACAACCTTAATATTCCCTTTTGTGTCTTTTCACAGTGAGTTGACAACAAAAGCCATTTTGATTTGGGAACTGCAGCTACCGTATTTTTACAACCAGGCGCTCCTCCAATTAAACCACTCTGCAATTGTACACTACAGGAGTATCGAGCAGCTGGACGGAAGGTTCCACTCACAGTGCAAGGCATCCTACTCCTTGAACAGGTTGCAGCCTCTTCTCGCCATTCCCGTGATCTCTACCATGTTCTTCAGTGGCTCATTACTTCACCAAAATTTTCTTTTGAAACATACCAACACTGCAATGATTCAGTGTTCAACCCACCTGCTCCTGTCCAAAGACTACCATCAGGCCAGCAATATATCACAAAGCAGTACATGCTGGGAACAGTACATATTGAAGAAGCCAGCTACAAAGGCAATGAGATGCTTTTGGGCGAGTGGTTTTCCCAGCTTCAGCTGGACTCTGTTGACAAACAAAAGAAGACTGGTCTTGAATGAGTAATCCCATGGGTTGGTGACCAGCTAACAGTGGAGCGGCTACAAGGACTTTTTAGGTTTCGTGCTCAGGATCACAATTTCTTTAACCACCTGGACTGGCTTGTACCCATCCTTGGGTGGTTTCATTTACAGATGGCATTTGCTAACTCACTGCACAAGCAGTACTTAGGGACTACAGCTGGCTGGGGCCTTATGTACGCTTTCACTTTGCTTGAAAGAAAAGGACTGGGTTTTGTGCAAACCCGAGGGCCTTTCCATCAGAATCTGCATAATGCAATCACTCAAGTTGCTGAAGTGCACTTTTGTGCATGTTGGACAGTTGTGGGTGAAGTAGAGACCCTGGCACATCTCCGTTGCAAATCCCCAGGCCAACTTGTCCATCTCGCAAAAGAAATTTTGAAGACACTTGCATCTAGTACTGCCTTAGAGGCCATTCACCTGCAAAGCAAAAACACACAGGACAAAGTCTTGTTACGATCACACATTTTCGGACCTTTAAATTTCATTCTCCTCTTTAAACCTTTTTTAGATACAACTCTCTCACGCAGTGGAGCTGGTCACACGGGCGTGGCCCCATGACATCATCAGCCACTGCCTCTATCAACTGTACAGTACACATGTACAAATAACCCTGTAGTAGTATATATACCCCAATAAAATCCAGGAAACTCCTCAGCGAGTCTTCCTGTTGTTTACCCACAACTAACTTGGTCCTCCCACTGAGCTTGCTAGCCTCAGGGACTGCGGTATACAAACCCAGTCACCCATTATCCTTTACTTAGAGTTCGGCGTGTGCACCAGAGTATACAAACTTTGGGTATTGTTACACTAAGACTCGCTCTTATCACTCTCCTGCACGTAGTGCAAAGCCGGACCACAGGCTTAAGTGGATTTCCGTATACGCGGCCCTCAGCGTTAAGAGGTGGTTTCTGAAAACCTTTTTTGGTTATACACGCGTCGTTTGGCCTAGTGCCAGACCGTAAAACCTAAAGGCTGTTCCCGCAGAGATAGGCTAGTGCCATACTCAAGGGAAATAGGAATTAATTGAAACGTTACACGGCCCCCAGTGTTAAGGGGAGTACGTAGTCACAGCAGAAGGTGTGGAACCTCTGGCTGTTAGTTTAGTTAGAAAAACTTCTTCTTCAAATACCTCTGACCAGGCCGGGCACTTGTCTCCGCCAGTTGGAGAAGGGTTGACAGCTTAACAAGCGGACCACCCCCTGACAACCATTCGGACCAGGGTTTATTACGTTACCTTTTATATACTTTTTATTACTATACGTGTGGGTAGTCGGAGATTGAGATCCGATATCCAGCTGGGAAGAGGTTGATCCGCAGTAGAGCAAGCGGGGACCCCCAGTTATCTTTTTTTTATATCACAAACGAAACAAGTCGACATGATGTCGCAAGATGATCTGAATGCGCTCCTTCACAGGATGCGGCAACAGATCGCAGATCTTACCGTTCAGCTGGCAGAGGTGCAAACCAACCCTGCATCAGTTGAACGAAAGTTCAACAAGAAGGTCGAGATTGTCGCTGACCCCGGCAGTTTCGACGGAGACAGAGCAAGATTCGCCGAGTGGTGGATCAAGCTCCAAATATGGGTGAAGGCAAATTACAAAGCCTTCGAAGATGATTTCGAGTTATCGACTGCAGTATTGTCGAGACTCAAGGGACCTGTGGCGGGTCGATACACCCAAGTACAGTTACAAGAATGCTACCAGTCGGGCAACTGGCCAGCATGGGACGATCTCAAAAACGAGATCGAAAAATATTTTAAGCCCCAGGCCGAACGCGACTGGGCGCGCCAGCAGATCCGTTCCTTTACTCAAGGAAACATGAGGACGGACAACTTTGTTACCCGGTTCCTGGCTCTTTCCATTCAGGGAGGGCTCGGGAACGAACATGCAGTAGAATTGTTGGAGCAAAACGTAGCTCCAGCAATTGCCCAACAGCTCTACTTGCAAGGGCGACGAGAAGACGAGCTGGCGAACGCAGCAGAAGCCGTTCGGGATATCGGTAGAGCTCAGGAGCTCTATCAGATGCAATTCTGTGGCAGGTCCACCAACACAAACAACCAACCCCAGAGGCGCCCTGGGTTACCAAACCAAAAACAAAATTCTTACGGGTTCAAGCCTTACGGGCTACAGCCAGGTAGAGGAGCTCCAATGGAGATCGGCGCGGTCCAAGGAGGACAGACGCGCAGATTCAAGGGCTCTTGCTACAGCTGTGGCAAGGAGGGACACATGTCCCGAGACTGTAGAACCGGAGTGCAGGCCGCTCAAAACAAAAACAACCAAGGGCGCCAGGCGCGCCAACTTGAAACAGAAAAACCAGACGATCGGCTCAATTCATTGACCGGTCGTTCGTACAACGAAATTCGTGCTTTCTTCTATGATCAGCAGGCTGCTGAGATGAAGGCACAGGGAAAAGAGTTCGGAGCTTAGGGGACTTGGGTCCCTCTGCTCCACGAAACAATGAAGTAAACCACAACAAGGTGGCTCCTGGTACGGGATGTGGCACGCACAATAAAGTACATGGGGTGGCTCCCAATTTTTCATTTTATAATCACTTCTCACCCCTCGAGGGTTGTATAACAGACGAATCAGATGATTGTGATAGTTTAAATTATAATACCAATGTTACCGCTGCACCAGCGTCTCAAAATGAGCGTGGCCCCGGCGAGATAAACACTAGGGTGCTTGATTCTGGAAACAAAATACAAAAAAATATAGAAAAGCACAAAGTACAAAAACATGTAACTTTCAATCCTATCATTTCTCTCGAGCCACTTCCAAAAGAAACCCCAAGGCGTGTGTTGATGCGCATGTACATATTTAAAAAAGAGATCTGTTTAGACGTTGCGGTTGAAGACCTTGCCCAAGGGACTATACACCCAACCAGCGCACTGCTTGATTCAGGCGCAAACAGAATATTTATAGATCAGGTCTGGGCGGAGAAAGCTGGTCTCCCGCTCCAAAAATTAGAAGCATCTATTCCTGTTTACAATGTTGATGGCACGCTTAATGCTGGTGGATGCATAACACACAAGTGTTCCTTTGTGGTCGAGTACCAAGGACACCAAGAACGCATCACCGCAGAAGCAACTCAACTAGGAAAGATTAACTTAATATTAGGCTGGACCTGGCTATTTAAACACAACCCTGAGATAGACTGGAAAACCGGGGCAGTAACACTGTCACGTTGTCCTCAAGAGTGTTCCGAATTAGGTAAACCCATTCACATACGTCAATCTGAATCTGAAGAGAAGATAAACGCTGGTCACGTTTATAACACACTCAGATCTCTGGATAAAGTAGACGACGATGATGATGAGGTTAAACCTGAAGAGGAAATAAAGAGGCTGGTACCTCCAGAGTATCATGACTTCTGGAAAGTCTTTTCAAAACATAAATCAGAGCGCTTCCCGGAGGCTAAGCCTTGGGACCATGCTATAGAGTTAAAGGATACTTTCAAACCGAAAAAGGGACACATGATTCCCCTCTCTGCTACAAAAAGAGAGGAGGTTTCAACCTTCATAGATGAGCAACTCAGGAAAGGGTACATCAAACCTTCCAAGAGTCCTCAGAGGGCACCAGTATTCTTTATACCTAAAAAGGATGGTAAAAAGCGTATGGTTATGGACTATCGTTATTTAAATGAACACACGGTTAAAAATGCCTATCCGCTACCATTGATTGGTCAGCTAGTAGACAAATTGGCTGGCGCCAAATTATTGACAAAGATGGATCTCAGATGGGGCTACAACAATGTACTCATCAAAGGAGAAGACACTTGGAAGGCAGCGTTCACATGCCACCGAGGATCCTTTGAGCCCCTCGTCATGTTCTTTGGACTTACGAACTCGCCTGCGACGTTCCAAAGCATGATGAACGAAATCTTTGCTGATATGGAAAACTGTGTCGTTATCTATATTGACAATCTTCTTATATTTACAAAGTCGGACGATGAGACTGAGCATGACAGGATCGTGCAAGAAGTCCTTTGACGCTTACAGGACCGGGACCTATTTGTAAAACCCGAGAAGTGTAATTTTAAAGTAAAAGAAGTCGATTGTCTCGGCATGATTATTGGCCAGAACGGCATTGGGATGGACCCTGAGAAGGTTAAAGCTATTCTGGAATGGCCGGAACCAACTCGAGTAAAAGGGGTTAGAGCATTCCTAGGCCTAGGCAATTTCTACCGAAGATTTATCGAGAACTTTGCAAAACTCGCGAGACCGTTGAACGATCTCACTAAAAAGGACTATGCTTGGCGCTGGACCAACAAAGAACAAGAAGCTTTTGATAAGCTTAAACAAGCATTTACGACAGCCCCCATTCTGGCCTTTCCAGAGCTAGACAAAGAATTCCGGCTAGAAGCCGATGCATCAGACTACGCAACTGGGGCAGTCTTATCTATTAAATGCCAAGATGACCTTTGGAGGCCTTGCGCATATTTATCACATAGTTTGTCGCCTGCAGAGCGCAACTATCAAATTTATGACAAAGAGATGCTAGCCATCATTAGAGCTTTAGAGCACTGGCGGCACTACTTAGAAGGTGCTAGACACCAGTTTGAAATTTGGACCGATCATAAGAACCTGGAATATTTTATGACGGCCAAAGACCTGAATCGAAGACAAGCCCGCTACGCGGTATACCTGTCTAGATTCAATTATAAATTAATTCATAAGCCCGGAGCTTCAATGGGAAAGGCAGATGCCTTATCTAGAAGAGAAGATCATCCCCTAGGCATAGAAGATGATAACAAAGGCGTAGTCCTAATAGAGCAATCTAGGCTAGCCAATGTTAGAATCGGGCAAGATAGTGATCTTCTAGAAGTCTTCAGGAAAGACATCTCATCAGAAGAAAAGAAACACCTTGAGGGCATTGAAAACTATTTATGGGAAGACGGGCTCTTCCAATACAAAAACAAGATCTATGTACCTGAATCTGCAAGGATCAAGGTCATAGATAGACATCATGACACACCAGTGGCTGGGCACCCTGGTTGGCAACGAACCATGGAGTTGATCTCCAGAAACTATATGTGGCCTGGCATGGTCAAAGACATACAAGAGTACGTAAAGTGCTGTCTTCGCTGTGCCATGGCAAAGAACTCGCATCAACCGCCGGCCGGTAAACTTATTCCTAATCCGATTCCAGCAGGACCCTGGCAGGATCTATCGGTTGATTTCACAACGGATCTACCTGAGTCAAACGGGTATGATTCAGTAATGGTGGTGGTGGATCGCTTCTCAAAAGAAGTTGTATTCATTCCCACAAATAAAACTATTACAGCCGCTGGTACGGCAGATTTATTTAAAGATTTTGTATGGTCTATCCACGGGTTACCTGAAACGGTAATCTCCGATAGAGGACCTCAATTCGCTAGCGAATTTACAAAAGAACTTTGTAAGATGCTGGGCATCAAGCCTAAATTATCCACGGCATTCCATCCGCAGACGGACGGACAAACGGAGAGACTCAATCAGGAATTGAAGCAATATCTCCGGATATTTATCAATGATAGACAGACGGATTGGGCCAAGTGGCTAAAGATAGCCCAGTTCTCATATAATATTAAACAGTCGTCGGCTACAGGAAAAGCACCATTCGAGGTCACGAGGTCGTACCTACCAAGAATGGGTGTAGAACCTGGTAAAAGCAAGAACGAGGCTGCGGGAACAATGGCAAAAGACATGAAGTCTGTCTTAGAAGAAACACGCAAGGCGTTGTTTAAATCTGCTGAGCAGATGATCGTAAAAGCAGAGCGTAGACGCTCGAAATCCCCACATTACCAAGTCGGTGATCTAGTTTGGTTAGATACCGAACATTTAAAGTTAAAAGATCGGCAATCAAGGAAATTGACCGAAAAGTGGATTGGCCCTTACTGGATTAAGGCAGTCAAACCCAACGCAGTGGAGCTGGAACTCCCAAAACGTATGAGGGTAGTACCCACGGTTAACATTAGCCGTGTGAAACCTTACAAGGGAACGTTGCCAGGCCAACGTGTGGACAGGCCAGGACCTGTAGAAGTCACACAGGAAGGTCACGAAGAATTTGAAGTGGAGAAAGTCGTAGACGCGCGCTTGAAGCGTGGAAAATTAGAATTCCTAGTCCACTGGAAGGGCTATGGAGACGAGGACAGAACTTGGGAACCAGAAGCACATCTGGATAATTCCCGAGACGCTGTTTGCGATTTTTATAAAAACAAACCCTCAGCTCCCAGGAAGCTTTGAGGTATGGACGCAAATATTTTTTCTTCTTTATTTCAACCGATGCCCGAAAATTTAACTACAACCTCTGGTACGTGGTCTCGTCTGGAAGTCGAACCATAGGAGGGGGGTAGTGTTACAATCACACATTTTCGGACCTTTAAATTTCATTCTCCTCTTTAAACCTTTTTTAGATACAACTCTCTCACGCAGTGGAGCTGGTCACACGGGCGTGGCCCCATGACATCATCAGCCACTGCCTCTATCAACTGTACAGTACACATGTACAAATAACCCTGTAGTAGTATATATACCCCAATAAAATCCAGGAAACTCCTCAGCGAGTCTTCCTGTTGTTTACCCACAACTAACTTGGTCCTCCCACTGAGCTTGCTAGCCTCAGGGACTGCGGTATACAAACCCAGTCACCCATTATCCTTTACTTAGAGTTTGGCGTGTGCACCAGAGTATACAAACTTTGGGTATTGTTACAAGTCTTGCATCAGAGCATCCTGTGGAATTGTCATGTGTTGAGGTATATAGATTTAGAGAGGGCCATGTAATGCGGTGATGAGGGAATAATAGAGGAGACTCTGTCCCATTTTTTGTTTTGTTTTGCGGGAGGTAATAACAAAAGGTATACTATTGAAGTGCTAGAGCTACTACAATGTCTGCAGCACGAATGGCCACCAGAACTAAAGTACAGTTCTCTCGCATTTTATTGGAATTTACTAACTTATATTTGACAGAGACTTTGTTCTTGACAGGTGCTGGTTGATGAACACAACTGGCCACCCCCTCGGATTTCTGCCTATAGACAAAGAGCATGAACATAATATCAAGGATACAAAGGTTACATTTGGAACTTGTGGCCCAAATGCATCTTGGGCTCTCATGAAGAAAACTTCCCCAGCCATTCCTGCACTCAGAGCTGTGCGCAAGCATACAGAACTTCAAATTCGGACACTTCAACAAGGCCTACACCACTCTGACCCACTCAAGGAGAAGGATATCGAGATCCTGCATAACACATACATTGCCTCAAATATTCACTCACAGCAGGATGGACGAGAGGTGAAGAGTAAAGCAGATGGGACTACAGATGTGTGATGAAAGGGTCTCTCAATATACTCACAAAAGGGACATTGGGAAGATGGTGGGATAATAGAAGTTATGTTCGGGCAACACAGGAGATATGGTAGGGTAGTGACAAATATACTATAATGAATGCCAGAACATATTACCTGACCCATGGAGGATGGAGGAAGTCCATGAGTGTATTGTCTGTTGGTAGCATGGGAGGGTGAACAACTTGAGGCTCAAGGTAAGCGGTACTGAGAGATATACCAGAACATATTACCAGACCCACGGAGGATGGAGGAAGTCCATGGGTGTATTGTCTGTTGGTAGCATGGGAGGGTGAACAACTTGAGGCTTGAGGTAAGCAATACTGAGAGATGCCAGAACATATTACCTGACTCACGGAGGATAAAGCGAGTCCTTAGTATATCATCTCAAGGGGAGCGGCACTCTTGAACAAGAGGATAAAAGATAAATGTATATAATCACTTGCTCTATATACAGTACTACAGTCCAAGGTATTGCACCTCCTGCTAGTCCTTGTAGGTCTCCGTTTTGGGCTGAAAAGAACTGGCAAAAAATGAGGGAGTGAAAGGCAAAAACGGCGGCACAGCAGTGGAGGATGAAGGTGTTAAGGTCCAAGTGGCATACAAAGTTTGAGTTGCATCTAGCGGGACTGAGGGTGTGTTGAAATTTACTTGGAACCTTACAAGAAAGAGTGTCAGTGGTATCAGCTGATAAGTGAAGAAATAGCTTACTCTGAGGTACCAGGCAGTGGTACATTTTCTTTACCACTTGCGCTGGAATTGCAGACTTGGTGTGAGCTTCATTTCTGCACTTGCAGCTCCCTTCCTACAGCCTTCTTCTCCTCCTTCACGGCCTCCCTTGCAAGCTTCTTTGCTTGGTGTTTCTCAACTTTGGCCCCTTCATGAGACTCTCGCACTTTGTGGTACAAGTGCCTTACCAAGTCCAGAACCTCACCACCATATACATCAACTAATGGCCATGAGTCCCTGAGAGATTTGCAAGGGTCATTAATTGTTTTCCACGAATGATTAGAGGCTATTGATTTTAGAGTGAGATTGGGGAGAAGTGCAAGGCCAGTAAATGAACAGTGGGGATAGTCACGCTGGCAGATCGTCACACGCCAATGGTCCAGAGTATCCTTGATGGTTTGGAGATGTTGGCCTGTGCATCGAGTGAGTGGGGAATTCTGATCAGCGGTTTTCATCACACACTTGCCCATTACATTCTGTTCATGGGTAGGTGTGTCTTCCTGCTCCTTGTCACTAGTTTCGGAGGATGTGTAAGCAGGACTGAGTAGAGGTAAAATAATATTGGAGGGCATAAGGCCCGTCGCAGTTCTGTTGCAGTTGTCACAGCAGACACTGGTAGGTGCTAGGTGCAAACATCAGAATGTCATGCTGCCACAGCAAATGTGCAACCTACATGTACGGCTGGGTGGATTATTGTAAAATACATCTGCAATATCACGCCAACAACATGTGGTTTCAATCCAGGCTTGAAGAGGCTCTTCTATTTTCTTGCGGTACGTTGGATCTTTCTCTATTCCAATCTCATGGTCTGAGTCTTCAAGCTCATCTTCTGACTCTAAGTTCTCTTCTTCAGTTCTGACTTTCTTTGCTTTACTAATGCGTTGAAGCACTGACACTTCAACCATCATTATAACACGTCCTTGAAGAGTGAAGTTGCGGACGGCTTGGCCTGCTCTTTGGAGCCATACTGACAGTAATGATGGGACTCCAAATTGGATCACCAACTCAACATCTGGTATGTCGAGTCCCTGTTTAATTATTAGACAAAGCAAGCTTATTAAATTGCTTTGAATGCTAACCATGCCACCTATTTTGGTTACAAACATGACCCTTATTTTTCCTTCACAAAAGTCACGCAAGACAGTTTTCCTGGTGCGTGGTGAGTGTCTGGCATTCAAATAACTGATTTGACTCTTTAGTTGGTCAGATACAATTTTGTGGAGTCTCCAAAAGCCGGCCTGGGACTGACTAACAGTGTTAACAAAGATGAGTGCCCGTGGTATTTCATTGGCAGCCTGTGCGTCTTTGACAATGAAATCAAGGGCTGAATAGTCTGCAGAGCCAGCAATGATGCAAAGCTCCTGCATTACATTAGGTTGGTCATTTCCCAAGTTCAAATGAAAGGATTTTGATGCGCTAATGTGCAGTGTTTTTTGAACCTTGGCCAAGACAGCAGGGGACATTGTAGCTGACATTGCATATATAGGTGTGCCTAGAGGCACAAATGAATGGAGCCTATCTAATTTGGCATACACTGGCCAAAAGTCACCTCCCCACTGTGAGATACAGTGGGCTTCGCCAACTATGTATTCGAGTACACATTTCTGAAAAGCAGGTGAGCACAACAATGCATTAAATTGGGGGTTTTCATTTGTTATTTCTGGTGATGCTAACAATATTTGATACTTAAGGTCCTTGAGCTCCTACACATGCCAAGCAACATAGAGACTCAAGAAATAGACTTACCTTGTGTAAGTCTTGATTATATGTGTTCCCATTTACCGCAACTGACTGTACACCCCATGCATGAAACTGATTGGCCTGTTCCTCTTCTATAGTTTTCAACAGCAATATAACAACTGTTATGCCATCCTTCTGTACAAAGGATGGCATGACATAAGCCAAAGTCTTTCCAGATCCTGTGCCAGCAATAATGGTGCAGTCGAGTCCCAAAGTAAAGGCCTCAGCGGCATCCACTTGCCATGAACAGGGGGTGTAGCCGTTGCATTGTTGGCGGACAACATTCCGAAGTGATTCTTGTAAGTCTGCTTCTTGGCCTGCCACTTCAGCTTTCTGATGAGCTTCTACAAGGTTGGTAAAGGATTTCTTTTTGATGGCTTCATGGGATAGATATTCTATAGGGACAGTGACCATTTAATGAAGCTTAATGAAGCATGGGGAGTGACAAATAATTGAATGATCATTGAATATGGGACTTGTCAATATTTTCTGATTTCTGTACTACTAAGCATAATTACATCATGATAATCTTGGTCTAAAAGCGGCAATCATTGCCTAAAAGAGTCGGGTGTCTGTGACACTGTGACTCGATGCACTCATCCTAAGACAAAAGTGTCCAGACATTTTGGGAACCTCTCAGCGCGGCTTATTCTGCGCCTTCCCAAAATGTCTGGTTTAAGACTACACTCGTGCCATCAAAACAGTGTACATCTATATCAACCATATTGCATCTATAAATTTTGTGAGAGTACCAAATAGTATTCACAACATGTAAAGAAACTAATAACTGTATTGTTTATCTCCCAATAGTTTATTTAAAATATAACTATTATATTTTGGACATCCTTTGGGAGTATTATATGGTGTTCACCACATTTAATGGGACTACCCTGTATACTACTTATTTCTCACTAGATATCCCGGTTGCTCTAGTAGAATGTCCCTAATTTACTTTTGCTATCCTTTAATAGCATTATATATTATCTAAAAAATCTAATGAGACTATTATTTGTACTGCGAGTATCTTAGTAAGTCCTTTAAAATATTTTTAGTTATATATGGATGTTCTTTAAAGGTACTAAATAGTGTTTAAAATATCCAAAGGAACTAATATTTGCACTGTTGGTGTCTCAATGGTTATCTAAAATATCCCTAAAATATCCTGGATGTTCGTCAGGAGTATCTGTACAATGTCCACAATATCCAATAAAGACTACCCTGAATACTACATATATCCCACTAGGTATTTCAAATAGTTTAGTAGGATATTTTTATTCTATCTTGGATGTCCTTTGGGAGTACCTAATGATATTCCAAAATAGTGCCATTATATATTATGGACACTATACAAGTACTCCTAAAGGACATTTAGGGTACAATGAGGACATCCTATTGGAGTATCTGGGACATATTTAGACTACCACATATATAAACCCTCAAGGACACCTTGTTACCTATTATGAGACATTTTTGAATTTGGAACATCCAAGAATAGTCCTACCTTGTAATAATATAGGATATATAACTTTTGAAATTTTAATCAATATAAGGACCCTTGGCAAGCACATCAAATACTATGTTAGACTTACATGCACAAAACCCAGCTTGAAAACAGCGCAAGTGTGGGGCTTGTGGTTCAACTGGACATATAGGTAACATATTAATTATTGTCTCGAAGCATCCAGCTAATTTACATGTTTTAGCATCCAACCAATCCTATCCAAAGTACAGAGAAAGGCCTCTGAAGCACTTCAGTCAACCTCTTTTCATAGCCTCTTAGGTTGATCAGTTATGGTTCAATGATGTGCCTAAGAGGCTTTTATCCTGGGATTATCCCACATGCAGATAATCCATACAGGACTCTCTTAAATTAAATTCATCCAAGGGGTATTTAGGAATCCTAGGACTCCAAAGTGGTGCTGTAGGTGCAAGTGGTCTGCTTTGTAGCGGGCATGTGGTGAATAGAGGCGGCAGCGGATAATGAGATGTGTATAGTGCGAGAACATTTTGCCCAAACTGGTTGGCATGGCATCAATTTATTTGGTCTTTCAAAGAAGCTGTGTCAGAGAGTTTTGAGTTGTGAGCCAAGCTGACAATATGGTCAAGAATAGAATCTGCTAGAATCAGCTGTGGGCCAAAGAAATCATAGTTGCCAAGTCCACTATTTATCATCTCCTCTTCTCTCCACCCTTCAAGCGCTCTGCAGAATGCAATGTCTTTTGTGGCCATAGTGAATAGTTCAACTCTATATTTTGCCTTTGCATGAGTGTGTTTAGGTGGTGGCTGCAATTTTGAAGGCAGAAAGAGGCATGCACTGGTTGGATTGCACGCATCATAACAGTGATGTGACTGCTTCATGTTGCACCACTCGCAGCATGTTGAATCTGAGTCGCTGTTGCCGTTGCAAGCTGTGAAGACATGTAAGTGTACTAACTTTTTTTCTTCTGGTCTTTGACTCACAACTTGGATTGTTGAAATATTCATTGATAATGTTCCTTGGACAAATACCTCAACTGTGTGCATTGATATAGGTCTCCATAGCGTTCACCTCGTACTTGGTGTTTGTAGGGGCATCGGGAATAAGGCAATTGGTATGTGGTCCTACAACAGCTGTAGATTCTTTGGTGATATTTGGTAGCTGCGAGTCTACCCCATGTATCTCAACATCATTAGTGATGTCCTCTGTATCATCATCCACATCACTCATCTTGCTGTCATTGTCTGCAATGTCACCACCCTCATCTTCCTGTGCAACCCTGCCAGTCCCTAACCGTTTTTGTTTGTTCATGAGTTGTTTCCCTTTATTGTTTGAGCTACATTTTCTTTTTGCCTTGCCTTTGTTTTTGTCCAGGTACTTTGGCTCAACAAAATAGATTGCAACACCATCAAGCTCTGGATTTTGAACAGCTCTCCCCATGCGCTACACCAGAGTACATAGTGATGTGACATACTTCCACTGTATTACTACATTTATGCTGCGCAGATCAAGACCCTGCCAAGAGTTTCAGCACGAGAAGTATGTCTATCTGTTGAGACTTTTCTAATGTACCATTCCTACAGTGTCTGTGTAGCATATTCCCCAGAGCTCACCTGTTTTAAGTTTTTCTACCATAGTCTTTCAGAATTGGGGGCTCATTCCAGAGTGAAACCACACTATCTTATCTGCATGTTCCCTGGGGGCTTGTGAACGTAAAAATGTACCTATAGCTTCTGTTTCTTTTCGTGAGTTTGCAAAGACCATGAACTGTTCATTTCCGTCTAACTGCAGCACTCAAAGTAGGTCTCACCTTGTGTTGATTGGATAGATCAGCTCCTTGACTCAATAGTATATGTTTGGCCGGTCATTTGTACAATGGACCTTGACCATGTTCGAGCAAGTATGAAGCTTGTCTTTGACATCATCCAGAATATGTGGGGGAATAGTTGCCAAAGCACAATGAAAGGAAATGTGCAGGGGAAGAAGCCAACAAGTATATCCTATTTCACCATACTCTGGTCGGAGACTATTCCCCCACTTACTGATACAATGTGACTTATCCAGGGTAACATTGAAAAGCTGTTGCGTGAACCTAGGACTGTCCAGCAGCTTTTTGAAGTGAGAGTCATTCCTGATATGCTCTGGGCTGACACTAATAGCTTGGTATTTGCCCGCTTCAATATCCTGTAGTGTTTATTAGTAATTAACAACTCAGATGCCCTTATCACAAAGGATCCAACCTTAAAGGCTTTGTCAGTAGCTGTATTAGCTGTGAGATTGATGTTTGGTATCTTAGCTACTTTTAACTCTTCGCTATTCTTGTCCCCAAGAATATTGAGCGGTGTAATGAGGATTATGATACCATTGTCATTGAAAAGCAGTGGTATCCAGAAACAGAGAGTCTTTCCCGAACCTGTTGCTGACAGTGTAAAAACATCTTGTTGTTGGAGTTGGGCTTGAGCAGATCTGAGCTGCCAGCTGCAGGGTGCATAGCTAAAAAATTGCTGTACTGCTGCCTGCATTTCATCAAGTGAAGGAACCACATACTTTAGAGCTGACATCAAGAAACCCAAAGAAGGTGAGTAAAGTACACGGGTTTAGTCCTATTTGTTTTTGGTGGTGTTATGGTGATGCACATGTCCAAAATGGTCCTGCTCCGGGGTGATTTTTGGCAGCTGAGCCGTTGATACAAACAGAGTCAAATGTGTGCCACAGCAAGTTTTGCCATTCGGCGGTGGGTGTTCAACCAAGTGTTAAAGTTTCGGATTAAGCTCAGAAAATTTTGATTATGTAATACAAAAATATGTGACTACGACACTAGGATAGCTTGGACACCCACTGCTAACAGGATTTGGAGTCTGCCCCCCTCCTATGGCTCAACTTCCAGGCAAGACCAAGTTCCAGAGGTTGTAGTTAGATTTTTGGGCATTATTTGAAATAAAGAAGAAAAAAGATTTGAGTCCATTCCTCGAAGCTTCCTAGGGGCTAAGTGTTTTAATTTATAAAAATTGCGAGCAGTGTCTCGAGAATGATCCAAATGGGCTTCTGGTTCCCAAGTTCTGTCCTCATCTCCATAGCCTTTCCAGTGGACTAGGAATTCTAATTTTTCACGCTTCAAGCATGCATCCACCACCTTCTCAACTTCAAACTCCTTGTGACCTTCCTGTGTCACTTCTACAGGTCCCGGCCTGTCTACTCATTGACCTAGCAATGTTCTTTTATAAGGTTTCACACAGCTGATGTTAACTGTGGGAACCACTTTCATACATTTTGGGAGTTCCAGCTCCACTGCATTGGGCTTAACTTCCTTAATCTGATAAGGGCCAATCCATTTTTTGGTCAATTTCCTAGATTGCTAATCTTTTAACTTGAGATGTTTGGTGTCTAACCAAACCAAGTCCCCAACTTTATATGCAAGGGCCTTTGACCATCTACACTCTGCCCTTTCAACCATCTGCTCAGATTTAAATAATGCTTTGCGTTTTTCTTCTAGAACAGACTTCATATCTTTGGCCATAGTTTTAGCAGCCTAAGTTTTGCTTTTGCCAGGTTCTACCCCATGCTTGGTAGGTAGGACCTTGTAACCTCAAATGGTGTCTTTCCTGTAGCCAACAACTGTTTGATATTGTATGAGAACTGAGCTATTTTTAGCCACTTGGCCCAATGCATTTGTCTGTCATTAATAAATATCCAAAGATACTGTTTCAACTCCTGGTTGAGTCTCTCCGTTTGTCCATCTGTCTGCAGATGGAATGCTGTTGAGAATTTAGGTTTGATGCCCAGCATCCAACAAAGTTCTTTTGTAAATTTGCTAGCAAATTGAGCTCCCCTATTAGAGATCACCGTCTTGGGTAACCCATGGGTAGACCATACAAAGTTTATAAATAAGTCTGCTGTACCAATAGCTGTGATAGTTTTATTTGTGGGTATGAACACAACTTCCTTGGAGAAGCAAACCACAACCACCATTACTGAAGCATACCCATTAGACTCAGGTAGATCTGTCATGAAATCAACCAATATATCCTGCCAGGGTCACGTTGGAATTGGGTTAGGTATAAGTTTACCGGCCAGCGATTGATGAGAGTTCTTTGCCATAGCGCAGCAAAGACAACACTTTATGTATTCCTGTATGTCTTTGACCATGCCAGGCCACATGTAGTTTCTGGAGATCAACTCCATGGTTCATTGCCACCAAGGGTGCCCAGCTACCAGTGTGTTATGATGTCTATTTATATCCTTGATCCTTGCAAACTCAGGTACATAGATCCTGTCCTTATAATGGAAGAGCCTGTCCTCCCATAAATATGTTTTAATGCCATCAAGGCGCCTCTTCTCTTCTGATGAGATGCCTTTCTTGAAGACTTCTAGAAGATCATCATCATGACCAATTCAAACATTGGCTAACCTGGATTGATCTATCAGGATTACACCTTTGTTGTCATCTTTAATGCCATGGGCATGATTTTTTCTTCTAGATAAAGCATCTACATTTTCCATAGAAGTTCCTGGCTTATGAATTAATTTATAATTGAATCTAGACATATATACCGCATAGCAGGCTTGTCTTTGATTTAGGTCTTTGGCTGTCATAAAATACTCCAGATTTTTATGATCAGTCCAAATCTCAAACTGGTACTTAGCACCTTCTAAATAGTGCCGGCAGTGCTCCAGAGCTCTAATGATAGCCAGCATCTTGTGCTCTGTAGGTGACAAACTATGTGACAAATAAGCACAAGGCCTCCAGAGATCATCTTGGCATTTGATAGATAAGACTGCCCCTGTAGCAAAGTCTGAAACATTCATTGGTTTCTAACCAAAATTCTTTATTTCGCTCTGGGAAGGCTGGTATTGGGGTTGTTGTAAACACATTTTTGAGCTTGTCAAAAGCTTTTTGCTCTGTGTTGGTCCATTGCCAAGTAATGTCCTTATAGAAGAGATAATTCAACAGTCTCACTGTAAGGAATCAATTTTTCTCATTGCATTCCCATGGTTATCCGACTCCTTCCCCGTCACTCCTCTCGCCCTCGGACTAGAGATCTCAGCCGGTATTCTATTACTTTTATCTTTCTTCTTCTTCTTTTCCCTTCATACTCCTATTCTATTGTACTTACAACAAAGGAGAGCTGTCATAGATCCTCGAGAAGATATCCGAATGACATAGCAATGATTCTACACTATGTCAGGGAATACTTCGGAGGAATATTAATCAGCGGTCTAAGATGTGACTCAGCGCCTAGTCATGGGCTTACTGACACAGCCAAATCATACATCACTTACCAAGACTCTCTCTCACACCATTAGTAATTATGATAGATCGGACCACTTTTCCTCTCTTTTCTTATTGGTTAGTTATTTGGTCAGACCACTTTCTTACTCTTTCCCTTTCTTGGTCTGACCCTCGCGGTTCACTATATAAGGGGTATATACTCAATGTATTATTCCTTAGTTCAATATTAGTTTGGATTCGCGCCTACATTGATACTCTTCATTTGACAATACCCTGATCCACCGCCTTCAAAGGGACTTGGCCAGGCATTTGTTTGTGTTATATAGCTTCCCTGTTGGTTGCCTGACAGTACTAAGTCACAACTAGTATTGCTGATTAATCTCTCTCCAAAGTATCTCCGTGCACCGCTTATGATTGGAGCTACACCATGGGGATGTCTTTGCGTGAATGAGAGGAGAGTCTCCTGTGTTGTAAGTATGACAAAACATGGTGTCATGGACCAAAGTTGACTGGTAGCATGGACAGGTGTCAGTAACGAAGTAAAATTCAAAAGACTCACCTTTGTGCCACACCGGCACAGTGTCACATGGAATAGTAATAAATGCTACCTTTTTTGTACTTGTGGCTGATCAGTACTCGTCTCTATTAGGCAATCAAGTCGTGCCTACCCTTGCCTTTCATTCAGTACTTTCCGCACTTTGGCACTTCAGCAATTTTTCATGTCGCCACTTGGCTACACATTGCGCCCTCACTTTTGTCGTCTCTCCCTTACTTCCTTTTCCCTTACTTGGCCCCACCATGGGCCCTTTTCTGTTGTTTCTACTCTCACCTGCCGGTCACTTCTAAATTCCCATCATCATTCACTTTTTTGTCACCTCCACACTCCTACTCCTCATCCTCCTCGCACCTCCTCCCTACCTGATGTCACCGCTTTCTATCTGCTTCCATCGCTGATCTGTTGATTACCACATGCCACTGCTCATATCAGCCAAGCCCCAGTGGCCAATCCAAATTGGGCAGTTGGTTCACCTCCACAACATCAATCTTCCATCTTCTACCATCAAATCAATGGTCACTTGTCTTGCCTGGCTAGAATGTGGCTGGGTAGCTTTTGAGCTAGAGAAAGTCCACCCACTTACATCGCCAATGTTCCTTGCTGTCCCATTTGCTTGGGTACAAATATCTTTCATCCATTGTCTTTGCTACAGCTACAGTTACCATACACTGCCTGGGACTCATCTGTTCCAGATTGGAACTACTCCTCTCCCTCCCTTGTTTGATCAGGTGGTCCACTATAACCAGACCCTTGGCAAGGCCATGGAACTGTCAGATTTGGACTAGGTGGTGGACTGGTGGCTCCGGTTCCTTTCTCTCATCAGGACATTCATTTGCAGTGCAATTATTTTTTATTTTGAATCATTCTTATGGACACATATTTTTGTAGAATGTCTGACTGATGACAAGGGAGCTGTGTCGATAATGACGTTATTTTTGCCTTGCTCTCTTTTGCTGTATATTGCTATGACTTTACAATTTTTTTCTCTTGCTGTCTTTTTGCTATTGGACTATCTTTTGGCTGTACAACCTGTAACACTTTAGATGTTTCATTCTTTGTTCCTATCTTTTTTATTCCTTATTCTAATGATCTTATCCTGTACTACTTTCACAGGATTTGTCATTACATTCCTTTGCATTCTTTCTCATTCTCTTGCACAGACATACTGTGCATAGGTTTACTTTCTTTTCACTATATAAACCCCTGTACTTTACCTAGTACATTATCTCAATAGATCTTATCCCAATCAAATCTTGTCTCATCCTATCAAGTATATAGGATCTCTCATTGAATTTCCAAGCTCAAATCTATTGTCAATTGCTGCTTGTGATCCAGTGTGGTCACAAAACTTTTTGCTGCTATTACTACTATCATCATTCCACTGTCCACTTTCCACTGTTAAAAGTCACTGTCATCCCCTTCAATTAGAGTCCTTCTGTGCACTACAGCTTGTGTGTGAGGAGCCTGCTATCACTGGGATCCTGATCATCTTTATCATTCTCAAACCTGCCTTGTGCTACAATTAGCAAGGTAGTGTTTATCTTGCTTCACATCAGTTCCCCCTGACAAAACCGGATAAACCCGGTCTCTGCTAAAGCGGCCATTGTTCTCCATGGAGCATAGCCACCACTCCATGGAGTCGCCATTGTTCTCCTAGGAGTCATTATACCTTAGCAAGTAGCACCTCCAACTATAAGTAGTAGGGGGTTTAGTATAGGAATACCTCAGTTGTTTCTATAGCCTCTTGGGCAGTGGCTGAGGTATGTTACATTACATTTATTAGAGACCACCTTAACTGACATCTATTGTAGTTTCACTTAGGTAAATAATAAAGTTGTTTATATAGCCTCTCAGGCAGCGGCTGAGTTCCACTTAGATTTATTAGGTTATGAGCCCTGGTGCACAAAAGCTACACAGGAAATAATTCTGATTTGAAACAGCAACCTTGGAACCATGACCACAGCACACAATACCTTCACATGACCAGTTCTAACTGGACCCAACAATTTCCAGATATGGAAACTCCGGATCATCTCCAAGCTATGTTGGGAAAAGGTTCTCCAAGTTGTTACTGGAGAGGAGCCTAAGCCCTCACCTGGAAAGCCCACCTCCTCGGAGGACCCTGAAAACATCTGGATACTCAAGGATAAAAAGGCACATGAAATCGTCCAGGACCACATCTCCGATGCCCTCCTAATGAGGACTGTGTTACGATCACACATTTTCGGACCTTTAAATTTCATTCTCCTCTTTAACCTTTTGTCTATTTTAGATACAACTCTCTCACGCAGTGGAGCTGGTCACACGGGCTGGGCCCCATGACATCGTCAGCCACTGCCTCTATCAACTGTACAGTACACATGTACAAACAAACCTGTAGTAGTATATATACCCCAATAGATCCAGGAAACTCCTCAGCAAGTCTTCCTGTTGTTTACCCACAACTAACTCGGTCCTCCCACTGAGCTTGCTAGCCTCAGGGACTGCGGTATACAAACCCAGTCACCCCTTTATCATCACTTAGAGTTCGGCGTGTGCACCAGAGTATACAAACTTCTGGGTATTGTTACAGACTGGAGACCTCACCAGCTCCAAGGAGTTATTTGACAAACTTGTTTCACTCCATCAGACATCCAACATTGCCTTTGCCTTCTATTCATTTGAGCAACTCATCAAATTGTCCTGGGATGGAACATCACCTATCCAGGACCACATTGCAAAAATCTGGACTATTGATTCACACCTCTCCAGAATGAAACCAGGAGTTGATACCAAACTCATGGCCTTTGCCCTTCTCCAATCTCTTCTGTGCACTCCTGAATGGCAATTATTTCAGTCATCAGTAATCAACATGATTGAAGAAGATAAACTTACCTTTGATGCAGTTGAGATCTGGATTGCTGCAGAAGTTGCATGACAGTCAGGAAAGGCTCCTGGAGGTTCCAAATCAGCACTCAAGTCCGAGGAGAAATGGTGTGACTTCCACAAAGTCAAATTGCACAACACCTCGGAGTGTCAAACACTTCAGTCAGCTGAAAAAGGTCAAAAGAAGAAATGAAAGGAGAAACACAAGGATAAAGGAAAAGAGAAGGAAAAGGCAAATACGGCAGAGCAACCATCTGAATCTGACTCCGAGGAGGAACAGAGTCATATTGCATTGGAACATGTACATATTTCCAAGCCCCTTGCTAAACACATTCAAGCTTACCTTGTGTCGGAACCTGATAAAACCAAAACAACAATCATCATTGACTCCGGAGCAACATCTCACATGGTCCCTCACCACTTCTGGTTTGAGCCAGGAACATACCATGTTCTGAACCCTCCGAGGGCAATCAGTTTTGGGGATGAATCCTCTGTAAGTGCCATTGGAATTGGAACAGTAATCCCACAAGCAACTGTTGGCAAAAAGGACTACAATATTGCACTGTCAAATGTCTTACATGTGCCAAACTTCACTTTAGCACTCGTCTCCGTCCACAAATTGTCTAAAACGGGGTTATCAACACTTTTTCCAGCAGGGTCCAATGCTTGTGAAGTTCGGAAAAACAAGAAACTCATCCTCACTGCCTTACACAAGCGAGGACTTTATCACATCCAAGCAAAACCCGAAATCAACCCGGAGTCAGCTTTTGCAGCAGTGGATGTAAATCTATTGCACAGGAGAATGGGACACATTGAAATGGATCGCTTACAACAAATAGTTACAAAGGACAGCTCCAGGACATAGACACCCTCACCGGAATCCTGGAGTTCTGTGAACCTTGTGCTTTAGGAAAGATGAAGAAATTACCTTTCAAGTCCACTGGAGGAAGCCAAGCCAAGTACCCCATACAAATTGTGCACAGAGATGTTGGAGGACCAATCAAACCAACCTCCAGGGAGGGTTTCCAATACTGGATTATCATTGTAGACAATTTCTCCAAATTTCCATGGATATATTTCCTAAAACACAAAAGTGAAGCATTGGAATGATACAGGCAATGGAATGAAGATGTCCAAACATTCTTCCGAACTCATTTGGGAGAAGAAAACTTCACTCCACTATACACAGAATTCCTCTAGAGTGATGGGGAGGAGAATATACTGGCAATGCATTCAAAAATCAACTCCGAGGAGATGGTGTCCTCCAAAAAACTACAGCTGCAGATACTCCGGAACAAAATGGCATTGCAGAACGCATGAAGCAGACATTAGCTACATTAGCAACCACTATGCTCCATGATTCCAAGCTCCCAAAGTCATTCTGGATAGATGCCATGCAAACAGCTGCATATATCACAGCATGCAGCCCAGAATCAGGACTCCATTGAAAGACCCCATATAAAATACTGTTTAAAAGGAGAGTTGATCCAACTTTATTTCGCCCTTTTGGATGCCAAGCATATGCCTTGATTCCGAAAGACAAAAGGCAAGGGAAGTTCTACTCCAAGGGGCGCAAAGTGATAATGATTGGCTACACACATGGAAAGCAAGCCTACAAACTTCTAGACACTGAAAAACAAACTGTGTTTTCCAGTCGGCATGTCATATTCAATGAATCCGGAAAGGTACAAAAGGATGACACTGCTCCCTGGAACACAGATCAGTGGGAGGGACTCATTCCAGAGAATGCTCACTATCCGGACCAAAATACAATGGAGGAGGATGATCCTGACCCTCGGATCTGAGATCCCAATGAATTGCAAATGGAACCGCATCTCCGAGGAGATGTTCCACAAGCAATGGAACCATATCAGCATGAAGACATTCCAAGAGCAGTGGGAGCACCTGATCAGCTAAGACACCCTCCACAACAGTCTCTACAACCAAGACCTGAACACTGGCCATCTTCGGAACGGAAACCCAAAGTAGCGTCACAGTCAGTGGGAGGACAGCTCCTCAACATACAGCCAGCTGATGTGGAGAAAGTCCGAATACAGCTAGACAGCCCGTCCATCGGATCAGCTTCTGGAAGGCATCAAACACCTCCAAGGAGACATTCAACACCTTCAGGAGTGAGTGGGGCAACTCACACACAAATGCATCTACTCCCTGGAGTTCCTGCACAAATTCCTCAAAGAGCAGTTATGTCTGCTGAAGTCCTAGGAGTATGCAGAAGCAGTCGCCAAACTTGTCCTGCAGACAAAAACCAAGATTATCAAAGGACTCTAGATGAGGAACAGTCTCGGAAAGAGCAGCACAACAACTCCATGGAAAAATCTAACACTCCTGAGCTTCATGAAGAAACATCCAACACAGAGGAGACATTTTTTGCTGGAATAGCAAGTACTGGTCCATCTAATACAGACCTTCCAAGGACACTAAAGGAAGCCTTATCACGTCCGGATGGAGAATTATGTTACAATAGTATTTTCAGGCCTATTTTCACTTTTCATATTTTCGGACTTTGTGCCACATGGCACTTACCATATGGGGATATTACATAAGCTGGCACATGGTGAAGTCACTAGATTGATCACATGACTGGTCACGTGACATGACATCATATAGAATACAATGGAACATTACAAATATTTATATTAACTGTACAGTACCACATGTATACTAATATATATACCACTGCAATAGATGGAAACTCCTCAGCAAGTCTTCCTGTTGTATACCAACAACCAACTTGTTCCTACTACTTGAGTCTATCAACTCAAAAACTTCACTTCACTATCACTTCTAAGAGTTCTGTGTGTGCACCAGAGTATACAAACTTTGGGTATTGTTACAAATTATGGAAGTCTGCCTTGGAGGAGGAACTCCTAAGTCTCGATACTAATGCAGTATATGACACTGTCCCACTTTCAAAGGGAGTGAAACCTATCACATCAAAACCTGTGTTCCGGATCAAGTTTGATCAAAACGGAAACATTGAGAGATACAAACTCCGGATTGTTGCACAAGGGTTTACTCAAAGAGAGGGGATTGATTACCAGGAGGTTTTTGCTCCAGTTGCAAACTTAGAGTTGATCTGTTATTCTAGCCCTGGCAGCAAAGTATGACCTAGAACTTGATCAAATGGATGTATCTACAGCTTATCTCAATGGAGAACTTGAAGAAGAACTGTACATGCTTCCTCCAGGGGGTGTTCCTATCCAACCTGGATACTGCTGGAGGTTAAAGAGATCCATCTATGGATTAAAACAAGCTGGTCGTACATGGAACAAAACCTTTGATCACAAGCTCCAGGAGCTTAGTTTTGCAAGACTAGATGCAGAAACATGTCTCTATGTATTCCAGGAAACAAACAAATATGCTTTGTTGTTGTCTACATAGATGACCTCCTCCTAGGAGCTTCATCCCGGAAATTCATGGATGTCACAAAAGCCAAACTTGAATCCATATTCAAAATGCGGGACCTTGGAGAAGCAAAATACATCCTCGGAATAGAAATCCGACGTGATCGTTCAAACAAAACAATCTCCCTATTGCAATGCCAATACATTGACACAGTCTTGGAGCGTACTGGAATGAAGAACTGCAAACCAGTATGGACACCAATGGCCCATAGATCAAAACTTCTCGCAAATGCTCCAGGGGAAGATATTGTGCAACACGAGATGCATATTGAAGGGCATCAAGTGTCATATCTCTCAATTGTAGGTTCCCTCATGTATGCCATGCTCGGAACCTGCCCAGACATTTCCCATGTTGTTGGAATACTAAGCAGACACAGCTCAGCTCCGAGGAGCCATCATTGGGAAGCTGCCAAACATGTTCTCCAATACCTGAAAGCAACCAGGGACATGGAACTACATTATGGTGGCACAGATGTCCCATGGAAATGGATTTCTATGGATATTTGGATGCGGATTGGTTTGGAGACCCAGACTGTAACAATACCCAGAAGTTTGTATACTCTGGTGCACACGCCGAACTCTTTAGTGAAGGATGAAGGGTGACTGGGTTTGTATACCGCAGTCCCTGAGGCTAGCAAGCTCAGTGGGAGGACCAAGTTAGTTGTGGGTAAACAACAGGAAGACTCGCTGAGGAGTTTCCTGGATCTATTGGGGTATATATACTACTACAGAGTTATTTGTACTTGTGTACTGTACAGTTGATAGAGGCAGTGGCTGACGATGTCATGGGGCCCAGCCCGTGTGACCAGCTCCACTGCGTGAGAGAGTTGTATCTAAAATGGAAAAGGTTAAAGAGGAGAATGAAATTTAAAGGTCCGAAAATGTGTGATCGTAACACAGACACGTCCCAATCAACATCAGGTTTTGTTTTTATCACCATCTGAGGAGCAAGCTCCTGGACAAGCAAAAGACAAAGCATGGTAGCTTTATCCTCCACGGAGTCAGAGTACATTGGATTGAGCAATGCTGGACAACACCTTGCATGGCTTCGGACATTTTTTGAAGAAATTGGACATGCTTAAAATAGACCTACAACATTGCACTGTGACAATCAAGCAGCTATCATTCTTACATGAGATCCGCAATTCCGTGCTCACACAAAACATATTCAATGGAAATATCATTTCATCTGAGATGACTTAGTACCAAAGGGAGAGGCAGTAATCAGATATGTTCCTACAGGAGATATGGTTGCCGACATTCTCACTAAACCCCTCACTCACAAAAAACACTGGAAATTCTCTAAAGCTATGGGACTACGGTTGCACTCGAGTGGGAGTGACAAAACCGGATAAACCCGGTCTCTGCTAAAGTGGCCATTGTTCTCCATGGAGTCGCCATTGTTCTCCTAGGAGTCATTATACCTTAGCGAGTAGCACCTCCAACTATAAGTAGTAGGGGGTTTAGTATAGAAATACCTCAGTTGTTTCTATAGCCTCTTGGGCAGCGGCTGAGATATGTTACATTACATTTATTAGAGACCACCTTAAATTGACATCTATTGTAGTTTCACTTAGGTAAATAATAAAGTTGTTTATATAGCCTCTCAAGCAGCGGCTGAGTTTCACTTAGATTTATTACCCCCGTCTTGTTCAGTACCAAGCCCCTATCATTCAGCTACCCCTCATCCTCAAACCCACACCACTTGGGATTCATTTTGAAGGACCATAAAGCTTACCACCCCATGAACAACCAGAGCACCCACCGTTGTAGGAGGCCTAGCCCACAAACAAGTTCCGTGGAATCTGGGAGGATTGTTTGTTAGTTTGTTTTTGTGTGTGGTTTTCTAACAGGCAGTCTTCATCATTGACAACAGGTATGAAAAGAGAATAAGAAAAAGAAAGAGAAAAGTAAAAGAGTACCCGCTGTAACTTCCAGTCCGATAGCAAGAGGAGTGATGGGGAAGGGGGTTGGACAACCACGACATAGTGGGAATGCAATATGAAAAATTGATTCCTTACGATATACTTTATCCCCTCAGTTGTTTTATTCACAGCTGAGGGTATGTCCTTATGTTTTGGTCTTCACATTATCATATAGACTAATACAGTACAAACTGTAGATCTGATTGTCTCTAGTTCCAACAATAACCAAATCCCAAAATTTCCAGCATAACTTACTTTAGAAGTGTTGTGGTTGCTTTAATCACTTTTCTGGAAGTGAGTGGTATCCAAGGCATCTAGTTTATATGTTCTAGCTTGGTGATTAGTGCTGGAAGAGGGAAATTTTCTTTTGCAATGGATAACTTTAAGTTCTTTTCAAAGTTATTGAACTCATATTCTTTCACCAGCTTTGAAAGTATGCTACCCTTGTAAACCCTAACCTAGGGACATGCGCAGTCGGAACTTCAAAAATGTGGCCTGGTGGTATCTTGCCATCAACTGCTCTACCATAATACAGCTTTGGTTCCTTTTATCATCTTCTCGTCGTTACTTTGCTATCGTCACCAGCTTAGGTTCGAGTACGCACTAACTCAGAGACACCAGCGAATTTCTTCACAATGTCGCAGTGGGGCCAGCCTGGATACCAATATCCTCTTCAAACGGGCTTCCCCGGTCAAACACCAGGGTTCCAGCAAAATCCCCAACAACCACAGTTCCAGCAGGGTCCTCATCCTCAATTTCAGCAACAAGGTGGGTTTGGAGGCGTCGGTGTAGGTCTTCAAAGTGGGTTTGGTGGTGGAGGGATTGCTCCACAACCGACCGGCTTTCCAGGCGGTCGGTTACCCCAAGGATTCCAGCAGCCTCAGCAAACAGGCTTCCCAGGGTCTTCTGGTCCGGGATTCTTACAAGCTCAGCCAACGGGTTTTCCTGGTGCTGGCAATTTTGGACAACAAGCTCGCGCCCCTCCACCAGTTCCACCAATCCCAGGCCAATTCCAGCAGCAGCAGCCTACGCAGCAGACCGGTTTCCCCGTTCAGCCCACAGGTTTTGCTGGCAGAGCCCCTGCGCCCTTAGTTCCTCAGGTCACTGGTTTTGTTGATCCACGTCTGCAGCTTCTTTCGAGTTCTTTTATGCCTGCCAATATGACAACACCTTATACCGCTGGTGGTGCTCCACAGCTTGCACCTCCCCCCCAACAGCAGGCCGGAGGTCTTTCATTGCAGCAATCGTTCCAGCAGCATAATCAGTCGAGGGGTATTGGATCTGCCCCAAAGATACCTTGGGCTTTGTCCAAAGCAGAAAAGAAAAATTACGACCAAATTTTTAGAGCATGGGATGCCCAAGGTACAGGTTTCATAAGTGGTCAGACGGCTCTAGAAGTATTCGGACAAAGTGGCCTGGACAAGAACGATCTGGCGCGTATCTGGTTGGTGGCATTGATCCATCATGTTTTAGCACAGTCTTATATTGTTACTCTTAATCAACCCTAGGACTCTTGCCGATACTGACAATAGAGGCAAGCTAAATCTAGCCGAGTTCCATGTAGCAATGGGCATAATCTATCGCAGTATGTCCTTTTCATCACTGATTTTCGCATGCTTTTTTGACGGGAGGACCGTGTAATAGGACTTAATGGTAATGATATCCCAGACGAGCTTCCCGCTGAATTGGTTCCTCCTTCTTCCCGCGACCTTGACACTTCAGTGAATTTTTTGAAGGATATATTGAAAAATGACACTCGCGCACGCTCTCCTTCTGGTTTTGACACGCCAGTATCGCGCCTTCGAGACCGATCGCTACATTCTACATCAGTTCCTGGTGCTGGAGGACGCCAAGATGCCACTGTGTATAAGCACACAGATGCGGAGCCTCCGGGTGGATTCTATCAACCTCGTAGTCGGCACCTTGATCGCAGCACCGTCCGCTCTCGTAATGACGATGATAGTCCCTCGGCTGATCTATCAGACATGAAGCGTCAGCTAGAGAACACAGCCAAGATGCTGGATCAAGCTGCAGAAGCTGATGCTTCACGAACAGCGGAAGATGAGGCGCTGGATCGAGAAATGAGTGACCTGAAGTATAGAATCAAGCGACTTCAAGAAGACCTCGAGTACGTCTCGCGCGGGCCGCGGTCGACGGCGAAGGATGAGGAACGACGAAGGCTAGAGCGCGAGCTGCTGAAAATGATGCATGAGCGTCTTCCTGAGATGGAAAGGAAAATCGAAGACAGGCAAGCGAGGAAAGACAGGGAGAAAAGGGAATGGGCACGAGACAGGGATCGCAGGAACGATCGATTTGGGCGATATGATGACAATGAGGGAAGGTATTCGCCGTCGGTACGTTATAGGGATGGTGATGATGATCGGGATAGAGGTTATTCGCGCAATGGAAGATATGATAGAGACGATGATCGTGATAGGTCATATCGTTCCCGTGACCGCTCTCGTGAACGGGAATATGACAGAGAGCGAGACAGAGAACGGGAAAGGGACAAACCTCGTAGCCCTCCTCCACTTCCTCCTGCTGCGGCTCCTTCTAACTCTATAAGCAAGCCACCACCACCACCTCCAGCTCCTACAGCATCTCCAGCGCCTTCTACTAAGAACATGACTCCAGAGGAACGTCAAGTATTCATCCGTGCTGAAGCTAAGCGACGCCTTGAGGCCCGCATGCAAGCTCTAGGAGTGAGTTCACCATCCTCAACTGCCTCCCCCACTCTCGACACCAGTGTAGAGGACCGACTCGCACAAGAAAAGAAGGAAGCTGAAGAGAAAGCAAAAGACGCTGAAAAGCAAGCTGAGCAGAGAGAGAAGCTAAGAAGGGAGAGACTTGAAGGTGAAAAGGCTCTGAAGGAAGGAAGAACTACGCCTGCTCCCAATTCTGCCCCTTCACCTGCTCCTGTTGCTCCCATTGCTAAGGCTCCGCCTCCGGCGCCGAAAGCTCGTGCGCCCGCACCCCCTCCGCCTAGAAAAGGGACTGCACCTCGTCCACCTATTGCGGTTGCACCACCGGCACCTCCAGCGCCACGTCCGCCCGTTAATGCGCCGATAGCACCCCGCCCGCCAGCTCCCTCCGTGGTCCCACCTCCTGCAGTGCCTCAAGTTGACCCCGAAGACGAGGCCCTTAAAGCTCGCGAGCAAGCACTTCGCAAGAAGCGCGAAGAGCGCGAGGCGTTGCTTCGTAAATTAGAGGAAGAGGAGGAAGAGGCTCGGCTTGCCGAGGAGGCTTATCAGTCTAGAAGAAACCAATTCCTAGCTTCAAAGGCAGCTGGCACCACCCCGTCTCCTGCAACGCCTACGCCTCCAGTAGCCAGGTCTCCTGCTCCGCCTCCTCCACCTATTCCAGCTAATGTTCAGGCACCGCAAGTCGATGAAGAAGCTACACCCACGGCTGTATTAGCACCCCCGCCCCCACCTCCGCCACTGGCTCCTGCTCCATCAGCCAGCGGGGCTGACAAGTTAAGTACCAATCCCTTCAGCCGACTAATGAAAGAAGGTGGAGGCTCCACAGCATCTACGCCTTCTGCTGCTTCCGCAACCAATGGCAGTACCAACCCGTTCTTCCGTAGTCAAACTGCTCCACCTCCTTCTGCCCCCACACCACCCAAGACCCCAACACCTACGGCAGTTAAAGCATCATATCACACCGCGCCAAGCAACAGTGAAGACGAGTGGGATGATGTCAAAGAACGTGATGATGATGACAGTAGTGATGATGAGTTTGAAAATAGGGACACTCGCATGGGCCTTGCGCAGCAGTTGTTTGGAAGTATACTTCCTCCTGCGAGGCCTCAGTCCGCAGGACCTACTCCTCAGTCCACAAGTAATCATGTGCCTCCTGCCCCGCCAGCCCCTGCCGCACCCCCTGCTCCCGTCGCACCGGCTCCTCCTCCTGCACCAGCCCCTCCTGCTGCCATGATTGCGACTCCGACTCCGTCTGGAGATCGTGGTGCATTGTTGAACGCTATACAAGGTGGGGCGCGACTCAGGAAGGCTAGCACTAATGATCGAAGTGCAGCCTCGCTTTCTGGGAAGGTCCTTGGTGATCCCACGCCGCCGCCCCACGTTAGCATTACTCCAAGGCCTGTTTCACCACCTGTTGCATCCCTTCCTGAACCTCCATTGATGACCAACCGGGAAGATTCATCACACAGTAAGAGACAGTCGGTTGATTGGTATGCTGGACTTGCAGCTGATCATGGCGTGGTACATCATCTGCCAGCTACTGCGGAAGAAGAGGAAGAAGAGCTTACTGAATACGGAGGCTCGGTTCCTCAAATTCAAGTATCCGAGCCCTCTGGAGAAGCTGCAGTTGACCCTCTTGAAGATATAGATAGATCTAAAGGTTCACTCTGTCCTGCATTTGACAATTCTCATGCTAATGTATATGCACGGCAGAGTTACATGTGCGGTCTCTTTATCCCTATGAAGGACAACGTGCAGAGGATTTGAGTAATTAAATACTTTTTTTAGCTTGAATAATGGCTTACATTTACTCTACTAGCATTCGGAGAAAATCTTATTCTTACTGCCTACCCTTCTAAATCTGGGGGCGACTGGTGGTACGGTGCGCTCGCCAGAGATGGAAAGTCTGGTTTTTTCCCTCAAACTTATGTCCAAGTTACGGAGAAATGTAAGATTTGTTTCAACTATCCGGTTTATCTTGAAGTACTCATTATGGTGATGCAGTCAAGGCAAAGGCTCTCTATTCTTATGCAGGTGGCAACGCCGACGAACTCCCATTTGCTGAAGGCGATGAGCTCTCTATCGTAGATAAAAGTGAAACGGACTGGTGGAAAGCTGAACAGGGTGGAGTCGTCTTCATCGTTCCTGCTGCCTACCTGGAGATTGTCGAGGGTTAGTGGATTTTATCCCCTCCCCTTGAGTGCTCCCATTTACACGTTCAATGGCAAACAGACTAAATATACTTTCTGCTTACTTTTGCATGTATCATGATTGTAATACACAATTTGTCGGAATAATTCATCACTGGCTGGTGCTTCTTTGTCAACTTCCAGGAAGCCGTCCGTCCAACATGATTAAGGACGCCGTACGAGATAATAGCGAGGCTGAAGATGATATAGGACACGCGGAAACTGACGATGCAGATGACACAGATGACTCTTCCGATGTCGACTTTCTGTCTGCGGAAGATGACTCTGATAGCGATGTTGATCCCGAAGCGACCGAAGCTGATCAAGAGGCACGAGAAACTGAGCGTCAAAAAGTGCTTGAAGCAGCTGGGTTGATTGTAAATCAGGATGTGAAGCCTCCACCAGGGGTATTGCGTTCTCGATCCGCTCGCAGACCCCGTCCGGCACCTGCGACTCCTCAGCGAGCGTCAATCGTCTCAAATTCATCCACAAAGGAGCTCCCATCGTTACCTTCAGTCGATCCGTCGAGGCATCTGAATGACGCATTCGACCGATATGAGACCTTTAAGAAGACGCATGGAAGTATCAACAGTCGAATGTCGGTATCTTCCATTGACACTACTCCCTCCTCTCCGCCAAAATCTCCAGCGATATCCGTGGCACCAAGCCTACAACGCGACGGCGAAAGTCGAGCTTCGCACTTCTTGAATTTCCTAGGCCGTAGTCATACACCGGCAACCGATAATGATAAACGTACAATACCGATAATATCTGCGCCAATCTTGAACACGCCTGATACTCCCTCAAGAGAGAGTAGCCCAGCTTTCGGTTCCGTAAGTTTCACATTTCTTGTTGAGTGCAGAACGTGACCTCAGTTTGTTTTTCGTTAAGTCCTGGGCAAGCCTTGTGGATAAGTCCGCTCTAGATGGAATCCCCAAATCTGAGCGACGTCGCCAGGAGGTGAGTCATACGTGGTGCAGAATCGCGACAAGTCTTGATAACCTTCTTAGACTATATTCGAGCTCATCACTACCGAAGCAGATTACGTTCGGGATCTCCAGTTAATTGTCGAGGTGAGATTTATTTTGGCAGCATCGTAACAATAGGCTGATTCTCAGGAAAGTTATTCTATTCTCGGCTAATGTCAGTTCTGGGTGAGAAGGCTACGACCGTCATCTTTGCCAACATTGAAGACCTGCTTTTGATAAACACGGTTGGTCTCTTTCTATCCTTTCCTAGCCACATATTTTACAGTCGCTGCAATCAGACTTTCCTGAGCTCTCTGGAAGAACGCCAGAAAGACTGTCGACTTTATGTTGATCAAATTGGGGATATATTACACAAGCACATGTCGAATATGGATGTTTATCTGGTAAGCACCATCACCCTCGGCAATGGTACATTTATGCAGAATGGAGTAGGCATATTGCGTAAATCAAAGCAACGCCGGGAAGGTATTGCAGTCGATGAGAGATACTAACCCAGAGTTAGCATCCAATCTACAAGTATGTTCCTGTTCTCTGAGTAGTACTTCTCGATCAAACGAGTTTGGCATAGACCCTCAGGGAAGATCCTGTAGCAAGGAGCCTAGATCTGTCAAGCTACTTGCTTGTACCTAGTGAGTTACTGTTTTTCAACGTTCATACGCGTAATTTAACTTTTTGTAGTGCAGCGCATGACAAGATATCCTCTATTGATTCGACAAGTGAGTGTTTAAACCATCAAAACCAAGTTCATACAATGAAACGCTGTGCCAGATACTTCATTACACTGAAGTTGCTCATGATCGAGATGATATCACGGCTGCACTCCGTATTGCAGAGAAGATTCTGAATCATATTAATGAAACGATTCGGGACCAGGAAGGCTTTGAACGTTTAAAAGAAATTAGCCAAAATTTGTGGATTGGCCAGGGGTAAGTTCGACCAGATTCACATTTATTTTCAGGTTAAATATGATATTTTAGCCGTCTTGACTTGACTGCACCCACACGACATATGGGCCCACGCAAGCTTTTGAAAGAGGGCATACTACTCAAAGCCAAGAGTGGCAGAAAATTGCGAAGTTTCTTATGCAGCGATATCCTGGTACTTACGGACGAGAATGCAAAGACTCTGTATCGTATAGTGAGTTTAGCTGCCAATGCCTCCTACCGATACATTAGTTTGACCGTGGTGATTCAACAGCCGATATCACTATCTGATGTCTTGGTTCAAGACGTTCCGGGAAGAGGTATGCAATCGCTCTTTTTTGTCAAATGCAACCTTAACTTTCTGCTTCCCTCCCAAAAAAATTGTAGATGATTTAGGCTTCCGCTTGGTTTTGGCCTATCCTCGTGGTGGCGATACTATATCTCTCCGAGTTACATCTGTGCGCGATTGTCAGACGTGGATAAGTGCCGTGGAAAGTGCCAGTAAGAAGTGTCGGAACGTGGAAAAGAGATTGAGTATGCCTGGATCTAGGTGAACTGAGGATACTTATCCGAGGAGTGGTGTTTCGTGATTTATTGTCATTTTTGGACTTTCGTATACGTATTGGTGGTTATCTGCTTCATTTCCTGGTCGGTGGACATGGCTATCATGCTTATTATCTTGGGTCTTTTTAACGTTCGTTTATTAAAATAAGCAAAGTCTGCGTGTATGGCAATTGATGGCGCAAACAATTGCAGGATCCCTTAGCGTGCATATATTTAGTGCTTCTGCATACTTCTCATTGTAATCCAGCCCTCCTTCATTTTTTGCCAAACAAAGTTGCCCAGATAGACCTCTCGTAGCAGAGGGTATAATTCAGACAATCTAGTGACCATACCGCGCTCTCTTGCTGGGGAAAGAGGAGTATCTATTTCGTGGTGTGCATAATGTATTCGGAATATCTCAATGTTAGCTGGTAGCCGTGTGTGACCAACAGCAATCCAGCTTACAAGGCCCTTTCGAAACGCATGTGAATACATAAAGTCACCCAAAGATGGGAATTAAACAAACCTGAAGTGAAGCAGGATTTTGCTTTGGTAGTCCTCTATCGTCCAACTCGATATCAGGTGAATCGTCCACACCCTTCAGTCACGGAGGTAAGTACTTCACTTTATAAGGGGATTAATGATAAGTGAACTTACATCTGCATTATAATCCATTGGTTCCACGACATCTCCTTCCAACCCGACTTCGAATGACGTTGCCAGTCCTATGTCAAGGCACCGGAGGTGCCGATGAAATTGACAGATAGGATTAATGAGATCAAGCCGAGGTAATAAATAATCGATTGATAGCTCATGCAGGGACGCCCTGGATTTGGAAAATTGGGATATCATAGAGATGGTCTCATCAACTGTAGCGAAAGAGTTCATCTCGCCGTATAATGTTTCAGTCAGGAGTAATAATTTGACGCTGGTGACGGGCCTCCCGGTGGTGAACAGGTGAGAGACGTGGCATGGGCCTTCAAAAGCAGTGAGCTGTGGAATGATATCAGGCGGAAGGGAGTTCGGGTATTGGGTTATGGTCGAACAGCGCGAAAGCCGAAGATGTGACAGATTGGGGATGGAAGGAAGAAATGCGAAAAAACTGGCGCTATATTCTTCCGCTACGATGATCGCGAGGTGGGTGAGATGTTCAAAAGTCCCGCTTGAGTTGAGCGAATATAATATTGACTTTGTGCAATAAGCATCGTCGAGGGTTAGCACCTCTAAGCAAGGAGGCTTCATAATGACCGGAGATGTGGAACAGTAGTCATTGAACAGT